>NC_040031.1:4309124-4347610 GCF_000972845.2 Larimichthys crocea
AGTGCGAAATATTGTCTTACTAGTGAGGACAAAAAGCTTACTAGTACATGGACCTTAAGTCCGATATCAAGGATATTGAATAAATGCTCAAACGGCTTTCCATACCTGGGTGCTCAAACAAGTCATCTGTCACGGCTCCTACATGTCTGTCAAAGCAGCCACGGGTAATAATACAACTTTAAGCCTTAATATAATTAACAAGTGAAAAAAATTCAGACTTTTTTTCAATTCAATTTTCAATTTTTTTTGTACCAGACTGTAAACATGTTTATTTCTGCTGTGAAGTTGGACATTTTAACATGGGAGCTTACAGAGACTGACATGTTTTTTAGGCTTCGCTTCACAGCCACAGCGTTTCCATCAGATCATCGTCAGGTCAAAAATTAATCTGTTAATGAATATACGATTTTGTCCTGTGGATGCTTTTTGCACCTGCCTCTCAGCACTTACGAACGGTGAAGGACACCTTTTATGACTTTAACATTAGTCTTCATTCACTGGAAGCCATGCAGACAGCTGTGCTACGTAGTATTTACTGATCGTATTTCATACAGGAAACTGATGAGCAGCAGTTGACTTTAACATTGTATTTGAGTTATGGGATCCATTTTTATTGCATACTCCCATCCTCCTGTGCTATGATGATAGTTGTCGGTCGCTAAACACACACAGATGCACTCAAAGTGACTCACTGCGCATTAACGACCTGATGTTGTTGACACACTGCGTCATTTTTCATCGCATCCACCCTAATATACTGCGTGCTATTTTAAAGGGGACCTCGATTTCACAAGTGAAGGTCAGTATAACTTTAATGATGTCACTAGGGTCTAATGAAAGACACCATTGAGCTGAATTATGGAAATTGTTGGATTCAGCGTTTTTGGAGCTTGGCCCATGCGCGGATCAGGATATTTCAGCCTCTGCTGCTTCAGTTTTGACCATCTGTCTTTCTGTTCCAACTTAATGGAAG
Source organism: Larimichthys crocea (assembly GCF_000972845.2). NCBI lineage: Eukaryota > Metazoa > Chordata > Actinopteri > Sciaenidae > Larimichthys > Larimichthys crocea. The sequence continues at coordinate 4,310,098 of NC_040031.1, forward strand.
TGCAATACTTGCTGGAATATCCCTTTATCATAAATGTGGCATTCAGTCACATTCTTTCCAGTGTTTCTGAGTGATATAGAGTTAGAACAAGAGGCTGAATTTGTAGGAAAGGTCATGGTTTTGATAAATGCAACCTAAACCATTAAACCAATGACCATGAAGCAGGCATGCCTCACCAATTACCAGACACACATATTGGTTCTCATTTGATACAAGCTGTCCTTTATAGATTGAACTGTAAATGATTTTCTTTTTTTGAATCTGGCAAGGTTCAGTTTGCTGTAAAGGTCTGAGTGTCGCTCATTCATCACTGAGATTGTTGCTGTGCAAAATAATGGTGGGCTACAAATTCCAGACTTTGCATGAGTGGAAGCAATATCAGGTTAATGATGATGATGATGATCTGTGGGTGGATCAGCCTTGAATTTTTCATTGATAATTACACAGCAAATCATCTGAGCAATTTTCTGTCCTTGCTACCATCATTTAGTGCAGGTTATATAAAGTTCAGGTTAACAAATTGTTTTCATCATGGGAAGAAGAATAACAGTTTTGCTCTGATAAAGTCAAAATGTTTAGACTTCGAACGGTTAGTTCAGACCAAGTAATTTGACAGCTGACTTTTAACTGCATGTATTACTCTGCTTGACAGATGTTCTAATGACTGTTACATTAAAGTTAATTAACAGTCAGATTTGCACCACAAAGATGAACATATTTCCCCAAGTCGTTGGCAAGGGGCAACCATTTACCACATACTGCCATTAGAAACTGAGTACGATTGGCTGATAATTAGCCTGATCAGCCACCGCCAGTACTCAATACACAATTAAGCCAATAACCAACAGCAGTCAACATCACACAACTTTATCATATTTAAAAGTTATGTAGTGTTTCTGTAGTGATGACAAAACATGAAGAAAAATACAAAACAAAAACATTAGCAGTTTGAATTAAAAATGAGTATAGTAATATAGTATAGGTTATATAGAAATAATAGTATAGGTTAATTAGGTATAAGTATGAATAATATATTCAAAATTATATAGTATAAGTATATATAAAGTTATATATATTATACTACTGATATATGTACATAGTAGTCCATCCATTTTCTGTAACCGCTTATCCTAACAGGGTCGCGGGCACTGGAGCCAGCCAAGTCATCAGTTCATCACGGGGACACATAGAGACAAACAACCTTTCATGCCCTTATTCAAACCTACAGCTATTTAAAGGGACCAATTAACCTGCATGTCTTTGGACTGTGGGAGGAGGCCAGGATTCCCTGGAGAGAACCCACACAGACACAGGGAGAACATGCAAACTCTACATAGTAAGGCCCACCGTGTACCACCGTGCCACTCTACATAGTAGTCATAAAGCATTATTATATAATGGTAGAAGTGTATAATGCAGTTTATGTTACTACAACATGGTGCAGATGTGTTGTTTCAGTGTGCAACATTAAAAACAATCACTGTGTAAGCTAGAGAGACATTCATGTTCAAGTGTCCATTTACTTATGTCCATGTAGTGTATCATCCATGTAAATGCATTAACTCTGTGCCTCTCCCTGGCCTTTATTTTCCCCTGGGTTACTGCTACATCCAGCTCCCCTGTTAGCTGTGTTTTCCCATTCTTGTCTGTCAGTCTGTCAGTGTGTGTGTGTGTTTGAGATCTGAACACAAGTCATTTTCACTCTCAGCATGCAAATACACTACAAGAACCAAGCACATAAGTCATTCTACCCTAATTCCCCATTTTTACTGGAACGAAGAGGGGGAATAAATTTTAGTACAGCGAAACAAATGCATATTATTTTAGAAATCATTGGAAGTTTGGAAATCAGTTTGGAAAGACACTAAGCCTCGCTTTAGGCCGTGTCAATATGTGTGCTGCGTTGCGTGCATAAAATGAAGTAACCTAACCGCATTTGTTTTGGACAATAACTCGTTGCTTTGAAACCACGAATGTGAAAGTCCTGCCATGGCATGTAATAATATGACACAGAATCGTTTTATGTCTTTGGAGCAGGTAACTAATGTCTTTAAGATGTTGAAGAAGAGCTCTGGCAGCCAATAGCACTAATTTTCCACCCTATTTGTGCAACAAGTTCTCCACTTTCCACTTCCCATAAAGAGTCTTTTTTTTTTTATTCCAGCAGAAGTTGTCAAGTGCATCTTTTCCTATCTTTACTTTTGCTCTTACTTCTATATCTTGAGGCAGTGATGGAGTTTGTTTACTCCTGCCAGACGCGCAAGGACAGTGTTGCCATTGTATATCAGGATGCTTTCCGTGTGTATCAAAGAGTGGGAGAACACACACCATTACAAACAACAGGATGTGACAATGCAATGCCCTGAGTGGCCCTCTCTCTCTCTCTCTCTCTCTCTCTCTCCCTCTCTCTTTCAGCTTTAAACCAACATGCGAACATCTTGAAGCGCTTAATCTCATCAAGGCTTCTTTTTTTTTTCTTTCTTCATGCAGCCGCTCTCCTTTAGAAGTGGCAGGCCGGCCTGGACTGAACACACTCCACCCATATGGAGCATCCCAGAAAGTGTGGATCAAGGCCTGTGAGAAACCAATTAGCCTCTGGCTAAAACCTTTGATGATAAGGAGCAGTGGTTTGTCTACAGAGGAGATGTTCTTGAGGGCTAGAAAAACAGCACCTCCTGCAGTAGAGCAAAAGGATAAGGAATACGGAATACAGGTGTACTGTGTGAGAAAAATCAGGACTGCAGCAGAATTCTCTGCAGCAACACAGTAAAATTCACACGCAAAAACCAGAGTGAGGCTGTAGAAAATGGAGAAATCATTTCTCACAGGAATTATAATCAATGCCAGAAGTGTTTCTTTTTCTTCTCCCAGTGTCCCAGAGAAGAGCTTGGGGACACGCAGTCACAAGGAGTCCTGGACAGAATTCATCCAATATAAACCCTTGGTGGACTGCAGTGTGGAAGCAGCAGCACTGAGGTCACACATCCCTCTCTCATCCCACATGCTCACATTACAAAGCCACTGTTCATCCATAAATCTCCACCATCCAGCCATCTGGAGCCCATCTTCACACTCTGACACACAAACCCCTCTCACAGGCATTGACCTCACTTGCACAAGTCCCATGTACAAGAGCCCAAGCATGATATCACTCCAGTTTATCTCATTATACAAACATAGGCTCATCTGTGCACTCACATGGACTTTCTATATTATAAAGCACAACGCACGCATGCATGCACAGGCACTGACAGTGAACCGGAGGGGTGGGGCTGTGCAGTAAACAGTGAGATGACTTGGGAGTGGAAAGTTCTGCAAAGCCAAGCATCACATTTCCATGCTTCAAAGAAGAGTTTGACTCTATGAGCTGAGTTTGACACTGGCTGTTTGGTTTGAGTAACTCGTAGCTTTGTGTGTGTCAGGCAGGTATTCGTTTACCTTGGTTTCAAAGTATCCCGCCAGTGAGCTACATTTCACTTTGACAGTTTGCAGTTCAATGTTTCATATTTTCGAAAAAGCAAACAGGTGCAGGTTCTGGCTGCGCACCAAACAAGAACACAGGCAAGGATGTTAGACTGTTTCTCCAAAATAAGGCCTCTGAACTGTCATATAAATAAAACAACTATCCAAGGCTGGAGGTTTTGTGAGAGCAAAGCTGGCTTACATATGAACATCAGAAGGTGCCCGCAGTGTGACAGATGGATGTTGGGATGCTGGAACTGGCATTGGAAAGCTGTTTCGTGATGGTTTTGCAGTGCGTTGTAATGGACAAAACATTCCATATTCACTTTCACCTGGACTTTTCTGTCTAAGATTTGTGAGAATAAGAGTAAAAATGCCTGGCCTCCGCAGTGAACTCAAGCAACCGGAGAAACATAAAACACACAGCTGATTACTTCACAAAGCCATGTGAAGTCAAGTCTATTTATTTATTGATAAAATAATATGTAAATTATATGCTGATGGAGTACACTGAGGCCCCATAGTAATACCTCCTGACTCAGCAGTTCAGGTATGAGGTTGTATCTCACAGACAGGACAGACTCAGCGACCGTTAAAGGACACGCAAAGATGAATGTCTTCTCTGCAGTAATTAAGCCTTTACAATGGGTTCTCTAATTACTGCAAGTGTTGTACTGACAGATGTATCACCTCTCCATTATGGATATGTTTGCGTACGTGTGTGTTTATGTGTTTGGATGGCTCAGCATTCCACCTGGCATGGTACAATTCTTGTAATATCTAGGCTGCCCAACTGGTATACCATCAAACCTCAGAAACAATCTGAAACTCATTTGAGGGTTAGGGTTAGGTCAAGGTGATCCAGTTATTCTAGTGGTTCTCAACCCCCCTTAGGGTCACAAGTTGTTTTTTTGAAGAGACTGCTTGTGTTTCTGTCTGTCTTGTCTATATCTCTCAGTTATGTGTGTCTCTGGGCATGGCCTACAGTTTATCTTCTACCTGCCTGATCACTTCACCACTTGCTCCTCATCATCTAATCAACTCCTGCAGTATAAAAGAATCAACGTCCTACAGTCCCCCAGATTGTGTAGTCTTCCTTGTGGAAAACACCATCCACATCTACCGTAGTCCTGTTTTGTCTCCATTCCTGTTTTTGGACTTCTGCCACCAGCAGCCCTGCTCCCGCTCTACGCAATCTCCACTGCACGTCCACCTCTGTTACCAATAAACCGTTTAAACTGATTTTGGTCTTTGGTTTTTGTTTGGTCTGTTAAGCGCTCAACCTAACAAAGATAAATCCATAGGGTGGTGTTGTAAGATGATTAATGAAAGATCCTGCTCAAAAAGTTACTGAAATTTTGTGTTTATTTTTTTGGATGGAATGTTTTGGGGAAATATTGAATCATATGACAGTTACATAAATCAGTCCATGTGAGTAGTCTAGAGTGGAAATCATGCTCTGTGCAGCCAACAAGCCATCTGAGTCATCTGAAATGTGACGAATGGCCCTGACTTTGTTGTGAAAGTTCAGTGCCCGAGTCCAGTCTTCAACTCAAGATGTGTTTTCTATTGTCTCGTATTTGTCCATTATTTTTAGTCATGTTCTTTTCGGCCTTTACATTTACACCCAGAGCAGCTATACATCTCAAACTTTAGATCTATAAGAGACTGTACTGAAAATCACAGTGGTGGAGGCAGTTACTGCGGAAATTAGACACTACTGCTGGAGGCTGGATATGTGGATAAAGAGATATGTGGGCAAAGAAAAGAAAAACACAAATACATCTGTAATTCAGATATTTCTTAAAGGTTTGTTGTACTGTGCAAAAAAGTTCCCTTCTGTGAGGCTTTATTGCTGCTACAGGAAGATCTATAGTAGTGACCCCCTGTAACATCTATCTAGAGAGAACCTGTGCACAGTGAAAATCAATATCAGCTCTGTTGCCATTATTTGTGATGAACCCATTCACACAGAAATCAAGCCACAAAGGGATGAAATAAACTTTCATTTTGGGGCCACCTATTGTTTATAACCTTGCTATGCAGAGGCCCCAAACCTGAGGAAGAGGATTATCTGACATGCAAACAATGCTGAAGACTTAGGGGGGACTTTAAATCACATGCCATATGGGAGCCATCACCCTTCTATGGCATTGCATCATGTCCATAGGTCACCTCTCACACTCCCACACAGCCATCGACTGTCTTTCTTAGAGGACATGAGCTAATGTATGAACTTCATGGATACACAGGGGGAGGTTTAGCTTTTCTCCCAGCAGGCTTGGAAACACAGAGACCCCAGGTGTGAAGCAATTATGTGACAAGAATTCCCTTAGGGTCGGAGGCACTGTCTTGTAGTAAGTGGCCCCCAAAGCAGCAAGCTTTAAACTATAATAGGTCTGCTGTTCTCCTGTGATTTAGGCTGTAGTCAAGAAAAATGATCTGCTGTATTATGTATGCAGAAAACTGGCAGGTGGCTGAAGTGACTTGTCACAACCAGGAACCATCAACATATCTCACCAATATGAATATTTTGCCTTATTGGGTCATAAAAGGTATAAACACCAGCTGATGAATCATGATTCAAGCTAAATATCAATTGTAATGTGAAAAAAAAAGAAAAGACAAAAAATAGCTCTGAATGTTTCAGCTGTGGAGTTGATTTGTTGCAGCTTAGCCATTTTTACTGCATTACAGGAAATTCCACACAATGAAATCCATGAGACCATTAGCTATAAAAATGAAGGATCGATGCACACTGAGAAACATCTGACCTGATAATCAGAGGTCCTGCAAAAATGCAGTCTGGTCATGGATGTACTGTATCTGAATGAGAAACAATAAAAGCACATGAATAACTGTGAGTGACATTGCACTGATGATAAATTTACCTTGAGTGTCTTGTGCTGAGCTGTAATTTTTCTTTTTTTACCTCAAAACAAACAAGACAGCTCAGTAATCCACATTATCATCTCATGGAACACATACTCTTCCATTTTATCAAATATATTAATCCACACAAACTCCAGGACTTGCTTGTGAAACTCGCGTGATCCTGGGACACCGGGCTTTTTTTTTAACGTGCCTAGTCGATTTTCCTCTGGCAAACTTAGCAAAGTGTAACCTCCACAGACAGCTGTTTAAATCACACACATTTCCTGCTGTTTATAAGTTGTGAACTTGTTAATGGTAATTACTGATCATAACTCCCAGGCTGGCTATGACGTAACTGGTTTCACTGTAGACAGATTCCCCTGGCCTGCTACGAAGGGCATGGAAATAAACTTAATGACTCATAAATATAATGCTGTTTTCATCCTGTATCCTTATGCAACCTACTTGAAAACACTTTTTGTCCAGTTAATTTCTAATATCTGTCAGCCTCGTGAAAGTTTAGCAGCTGTCTACTGCTTACTACTTGCTTTAAGGTAGACAAGCAGCTCTTTGAGGCTGTACTTTAACGTTAATGCTAACATACTTACAGTGTCGATGCTAACACGATGATGTGTAGCAGGTGCATGTTTACCAGGTGCTTTACGTTGAGCATATTAGCATGCTTACATTTGAAAAATAGCACTGATGGGAATGTCATAGTTTTGCAGAGCTATTTTAAAAATCAAGAGATGAAAATACAACCAGAGGGGGATAACGATGCCTGAAACCAATCAGTCCATCCAATAACTGTCAAGACATGTTGCTTAAAACCACAAATGGTCAGGGCATAGCCAAAGTCATCAAGATTCATTGTCTGGGAAACCAAATCAAGTGTAGAGATATTTGACTGGATTAGTGAAAGGGTCATCCAAAAATTAAACAAGTGTAAAATTGTAGTTGCTTCTCGTTGACAATTGATAAATTACATTGACATTGATAAATTGCCTCTGGGATAAAGAATCAAAATACAAAAGACAAAGAATAAATTCCAGTGATGAATCGGTCCCATCTGCTGAACTTAAATTAATCTTATAAAGCGTGAATGTTAATTGGGTTCATTGAATAACTCTGAATAAATAAATAAATGAAAAATAAACAGCTGTTCCTTTCCCTGGGCTACAATACCTCAAAACTATTGATTCAGATAATCGTGTATTCTCTGTGGGAAACATAAATCTCATGACATAAATAATTACACAGCCCGAGATCCCTAGTTTCATTAGACACATTTTTGACAGCAGCCACCAAACCCTGGTGGAAAAGTGTGTTTAAATAATCACTTCATGGAATCAAAGAGCAACATCTGGTGGAGTACTGCTGGAGCCTCACACCATCCTCTGCTAAACAAGCTAAATTACGCAAAATCGTCTGCAATATGGGCTATGTGTGTTTCTGATTTAATTTGCTCTGATGCACAGACAATATGTCTCAAGATCTCTAATTCAAATTTATCTTCCATAAAGAAAAAAAAAGAGGATTACTACATTTGCAGTTGTGTCTGTTAATGTCATGCAAAAGGGCAGTATGTCAGTTTAATTAATAATCTGCAGTGTAATAGCCTCCCACAAAACTGCCCACACCGCATTCTCTATTCTCGTGATTCCATTCCTCCCTCACTTATTTGACAACTGGATTATAATATGCTTCCACAGCTCCTCATACACGGGGTGTGGGGTTGCGGCTAGGGCCATATTGGCTTTTATATATATATATACCCCGGTGGTAATGTACCATAGATACAATGATCTGCATGCTCTGTACATTATGAGCAAGGTTCATAGTAATTTACTATCTTGTGCCAGAATGTAAGCTATAGTTTATCTAAGAGCACAGTAAATGGTAATTTTATGAATTGCCACACACACACTGGGTGAATGTTGAGTGGCGTCAGAGCATCAGTCAGCATCCACCTCCGGACATCTGAGTGGGTTATGTCAGGGTCAGCTATGGAGTGCCATAAGATAAACCTGGCAAGAAAAGCACCTCAGTGTTATTGAACTGAGGGCAGACTGGATGCCACAATCAGTCACTATAGTCTCTTGCAGTACAAAGTTGTAGTATGATACAAGACCGGCATATGCTAACTTTGAAATTAAAAACAAAGAGTTAGAACCTGCTAAAACAGAATCGTTTTTTCCATACAGAAAAAGAAACCGTTTTTTGAAAAGTCTGTCCTGAATGACGGTTGCACAGTGGTACAGTGGTTAGCCCTGTGACAGCAAGTAAGTTCCTGGTACGAACCCCAGCTGGGGCCTTTCTGTGGTGAGTTTGCATGTTCTCCCTGTGTCTGTGTGGGTTCTCTCCGGGTACTCCGGCTTCCTCCTACAGTCCAAAAACATGCATTTAATGGGTTAATTGGTGACTCTAAATTGGCTGTAGGTGTGAATGTAAGCATGAATGGTTGTTTGTCTCTATGTGCCCTGCAGTAAACTGGTAACTTGTCCAGGGTGTACCCCGCCTCTCACCCAGTGTCAGCTGGGATTGGCTTTTACTAGCTAAGACATTTCATAAGGCAATACATTTATTAATTAATTTCTTTGAAACAAACTAGTTGTTTATGCTTGGAGCCATCAAGCCATTTATGGATTTACAAATACCAAATGCACTTACACTAAGTTAATCTCTTACAATGATTTCATGAATCTTGAACAACTCTAATACCAATACAATATTTGTTTGAATTTTGATTATATTTATAACTGATTGTATGCATTCATAATAACATTTATATTTCCACTGTAGAACACGATTTTAGCAGCCAGTCATATAATATATGCTACAGTAGTAAAAATCTGTTAGAAGGTGGGGTGCTTTGTGTCTGTCAAACAGATCAGAGTGAGATGACTGTTCATGCAGAAAGAAAGAAATTACTCATAATCAGTTCCCCCCTCACTCATTAGCTGTATGTGCTATACATCACAAGTAGAACTGTGTATATATTTAATCTAGCTCAAATGGTGCAATTTCCTGTGTTTACGAGAATTTAATTTCACACTAAACCATTGCAAAGTAAGAGCCCTGGGTGTTTATATTGTGTCTATGTGTGTTTTTTCTCTTTTACGTTTTCCTCCACAGCTCTTCTGTGGGAGTGGATGTGTAAACAATGGTCAGCTTTCAGTTCAGAGCCCCGTCTGAAGGCACAGAAAAAGCTTCCACACACACTTTAGGCTATTTTTAATGGAAAGCTTACAAATATGTGGGAAAAAATAAAACCCAAGGAAACTTAGCTAGACTGCGACTATAGTAACACACCATTGTGAGGCCTAGAGCAGTGTATTCATGTCAATTATTTGAAACAAAGCAGACACCCAGACCTGATTTACCTTCTCACCCTGTGTCTGTTTGTCTGAGAGTTTAGCAGATGAGTCTCTCTTGAGCCAAGTTTCATTTTACTACACACCAAGATGTAACACATATCAGCCACTCTCGTCATTTATCTTTGTGTTTACGCATAACAGTCCTCTTATCATAAACTTTGCTCATAAAACACATAAAACACAAAGAAACTTTTCACATGTGATCCATTATTACACTGGACTTTGGCTTTAGGTTTTGAACACATGACAGATAACGGAAACTTGAAAGAAGCCACATTTTCCCCTTCTTTGCTTTGATAGTGATGCGTTCCACCCTCGCCCCTGTAACACGACATTTCAAGAAGAAAATTTAAAGGTTGCAACTCTTCATTTTCACATTTTGCAGTCAGAGCACAATAAATCCACCATTTTGCACACAAAAACAACAATTAAAAAGAGTATAATTACTCCCTAATTTGTGTTTTGAATAATAGGAAGCACATTTAATTATGTGGTTTTACTTTGATCTAACCTCAAGTAAAAAGGTTGTTTAAAGTATTAAATCTATGTGGGGGCAACCAGCATACCACAACATAAGACAGTGTACTGATTACGCCTGTCAAAATGCTGAAAATGATGGCCACATTTTCTCATTTATACAATCTGGTAATAAAAACAGATCAAATATTGTCACTCTCTCACTTATTATTACATTCCTTTTCTGCTAACAACTTGAATGTCTACTGAACAAGCTCTTTTTAATCTCCTTGTTTGGAGCAGGCATCATTAAGCTCTGACACATTTACAGGCTGTCACAACAAAGCACATTCAAACTCCGAATGATCTACTCAGATGGTAATGACAGCCTTGAATAAGACAACAATTGCCTGTCGTGTGGATGGTGAACCCACACGAGCTTCACGGCAAACCAAAACATTCCCGTCTCTGGGGACTTCATGAAAAGCCACATCTTCTTAGTGTTACCATCTGAAAGTCATTGGCTTCAAACCAGAGGTTTTGCGTTCAATGACTGACATCTTAAAAGCCCCCAAAACTCTTTTTTTTTAATGATCATCCCATGCAACACAATATACCACTTTGGTAAGAAATGATTTACAAAAAATGTTAAGACTATGTTCCCGAAATAAAATTTTATGTGTCTATTAGAGCAGTGAAGAGTCTTTTTGAACATTCTCCTTTATTCAAAGCTCCCACTAACCATAGTTAGGCCTTTAATTATGTGTCTGTAAGGATGGCTGACATGGAAAAAATCTATATCAATTTTGTACTGTTGAGCTATCAACTACTGTGAGCTATGAAAATACAAGCGATGTGTTCCCTAACTTACAAACAGACATTCAATCTTCATAAACTTCACAAAACTCAACATCTAAACCATCCATTTTATGTAACTGCTCATCCTTATCATGGTCACAGTCAACTGGAGCCTATCCCAGCTGGCATTGGGCAAGAAGCAGGGTACACCCTGGACACTTTTCATAAGAGTCTACTGACCCCAGCTCCCCCTTACCGTGATATCCATAATGATGGATGTTTTTAATTTGGCACTGCTTCAGGACTTGCTTATGCAGTAAACGGACCACAACAGTAGATATTTGTACTTTTAAAACAGCATCCTCAGGGGGATAATTAGCTCACATGTTGTAGTGTAAGATATTGTTCTTTGAGAACCGTGTCACGTTTGCACAATTCATGGCATCTTAGCAAAAAGCTATCCAGAGGACATCTAAGGTCTACGAAACAACAGGGAGCACGGAACAAATCACCAAACACTAATTTGTGTGGTGCAGAACAAAAGAAGATCCGCCTATTAAACAATTATGCAAGCATTAAAGAATGTAAGAATTAGTGTAATAAATCTTATTCTGCAGTCTCATCCAGTCTTTCCATCCTGAAAGAAGTGGGGATCGCATGCAGAGTCCAGCCCAGCCTTTTCATCCAGGTACAGGTCCAGGAGAATTTATCGACCATGTGGCGCACAGATTCATACAATACTTCATCATACGCTGGAAAAGAGGAGGTTTGATTCATGGTTTCTTTCTCAGCTTGATGGCTCTTATCTTTTTTTTTCTGACAGCAGTCTTTGCTTTTCAAAACCAAAACAATAAAAACTGAAAACATATGGCGAGATGGAACGAAACCTAAATGACCTGCTGTGCTCTCATTTCTCAGCCACAAAAGAGCATTTGTTTTCAAATGCCTTCTTAATTTATTTATTGAATCAGCATGCTTGCTGTATGATTGAGGTGAGGAGAGTGAGGTAATCCTCAGCTCAAGACAGATGCCATTATGTCCAGCAAGCCAGTATTTGACGCTGAAGTAGAGGTCATGAAGTGATTGATGGAGGAATTTGTTAGAGGGGTTAAAAGATAGATTTGATTAGACAATTGGTATACAGTATGCTTAATGTAAAAATGCCCACACTTCTTTCACAAAAAATGTTTGATTTTATACCCCTGCACTTTTCAAGACTGAGGCAGCTTATACTGGTATCCCTCAAAGTACTCATTTAGCCCATTAGTCACAGTTTCTTTTCAGATTTGGAGAAATTCCTGCAAAAGGTGAAGCAATAATCAATTCCATGTTGGCTTATTTGTTATGTGTTGGGCGGCTAGTATTATGAAATAAATTTAGGCAGATGATGACATGGCATGTCATGACAAATTGGCTCTCGAATGAAGAAACACTTGAACAAATCACATCCTTTAAGGAGATTTCGTTTCAGCTGTTCAAAACTATTATTTTTATTAGTATTTGATTGGTCATACTTCAAGGGTAGGATGATTGAGCATGATAAACTGCTGTATTCTGGAAAATATGTGAATGTTGACATAATAAAAGCTTTTGGGAAAGAGGAATGAGAAAAATATCTTTCACATCTCAATATCCAGACACACAAAGTTTATTTTCCCATTGTCTATAGCTGTTTATGGGACCTTGTGATGGCTGTTGAAAGGAACAGAAAGTGATAGAAATGAGCTAGACAATGATAATCACATTGTGTAATACAATGAAATAGTCCAGAGAAAAGTGGACTAATGACACAGGACAACAAACAAGTTCACAGATTTAACATTACACAAGAGAGACGCCTACAAATCTGGATTTAAAGAGGAAGACTCATGGCGGATTCTTAGATTTTATTTATTTGTTTTCTTCACAGATTTTTCTTTGACTCTGCCAAATTCCAGTGAAATAGAAGATTCTTCTGCTAATTGAAGCCAAAACACTCCTTCACCACCATCAGATTATCATTCCTTGCAGTTTATTTCCCCACAGCGTTAGCACTCCTTCCTGCCAGAACTAGAGCTTGTTTAAAGCCAGTTCCAAAGTGCTCCCTGTACTAGCAACACTCAAAAATGATTAATATGCTGAGAGGGGCCAGCACAACTCTGCCATTAACAAACCTTAAGGAGCAGAAAGTGAAGTCAAGAACATGTCATCCATCATGGATTAAAAATGACTTCATTTTAGGTGATTACTTGGAAAGGTGTCGTGTCATGTATATGTGCTCTGCCTAGCTGCACATATTTCTCCCCCACAGACATTTATTAAATTCATTTCCACTGTTTTATTTCAAGATCAGATGTACACTATGTTTAGAATATGTCATGTGATATTTTGGACCAGTTTGAAAGTATGAGTAAAGGAATGTAGCAGGTTTCAGAGGGTGAAGTTTTTAGTATGGAAAGTCCTCAACATTAAATTAGCTACAGGTGATTTCTGTTCAGTTACACAACAACCAAGTTCATTTAATGTCGTCTTGCAATTTCTGCACAGCCCATTTACGAGGACAGAAAAAATGGGCTTACTGCGAACTAAAGCTACATCACAATGCCATCTTAAAGTCTGTGTAAAGGCAATTCCGAGATTTCTCCCAAAATACATTAAATATTTTGGAAGATAGTTGCTGAAAACATGTGAAAAGACTTTGAACAATATATCACTGAAATGTGGAGTAGAGGTAAAAACAGTTTTTCACCAGTTTTCAGTCCAGGATTGTTTGGCCAGTCCTAAAAAGTGGCTCGATGACACACTAAGGCCACACTGAGCATCCTTCAGCAGAGAGATGGAGATTAATTCATCTCGCTCAGAGTGTTTCAAAGTAAGTCATATCATTTTCTGAACTCATCCATTTCAGTCACTCCAAAATTGCAGCTTGACTGCTCCCACGAGTGGGCGTGGCTTCAGCATATTCGCCCCCACAGTTTTTTCTCTGGGCTTTGCATCCCTTTTCAGTTTTTTCTCTCTGGCAGTATGGGTGTGTTTGGTAGACAATGCGGCTGTCCTGTGCCGCCTTCAGCAGCAATGCGCACCTGTAAATGTTTCATCCAGGAATCACTATGTAAGTCTGGTCAAGACACCACTCCTGTGCCCAATTATAAAGTACCAGTCATTCTACAGTGTACCATGCTTTGTTCAGCCAGTGAATCCTCTAATCTGTTTGCCCTACTTAACCTGCGACAGCAGCTAGCCTGCAGCCACCACCACCTGCCTTTTGTGTTAATTCTCGAAATGAACTCCTTAAAATGGTATGGGCCATCATTCTCTTGGATTTTGGATCCACACACAAAACCTTATCGATTCACTATAGTAGTTCCTGTCACTAAATATGTAATATATTTTTGAACTCAAGCAGGACAACAAACAGTTTTGGTCTGGTAAACTATATCTGGCATATACTTTTCAGTATTTGTATTATTTCCCCATTCATCCGTTCAAATTATATTATGGCTTATTGTGTTATGCATACATAGACGCGTGGCTGCTTTGATTGACAGGTGAGTGCCGTTACAGGTGACTTGTTTGAGCAATCAGGCGTCATTCAGACTGCCTCAGCTTCACGCATGATGCACGTCTTTGCACATCTTGGGGTTAGACAGGAGGCGGCGGAGGCAGGACTGCTTAGATAGCAACAGTCAGGGCTACCACACAATGAGCTTCACAACATTCTTCGGATACCTATGGGTGCCATCATGAAGCCTTTTTTCACAGCTCTGTTGTCACAGAGTCACAAAAGACACATAAGAATTTAGGCTTTTTACATCAGTTTTGAGTTTTTGTTTCTGAAGTTTATGAAGATTGTAGGAAAAACAACCTTTAAAATGTTTTATCAAAGTCTGAAAGCTCATTATTTGAAAAGTTTCTTGGTATTACATCACAGGCATGGGTGCTTTGTTATTGTTCTGAGAAGAGCTCAGCGATTGTGCACAGAACACCTCTTTGTCAAGCATTTCCCTGTAGAACAAATCAGTTCACGTTCATGACTCAGACTCACACAACACCGTTTGAAATTGACATTCCCAAGAGCGAATTGCAAGAAGCGAGCAGAAACTTGCAGCTCTGTAAATCTATGCAGACGTCTACATGGTCATCTATTCAAATAATCCATAACATGTACCAGAGTATTTCACACGCCGTCTATTCATAGGAACATCTGCAACTGCTCCAGGATGTGGGCTAGAAAAAGGCTCTATAGTTAGATTTATTTCAAGGCAGACTAGAATTGCAGCTAAGTGGCTCGGTTTTGAGATAGAGAGTTGTGACAGCTCCCGTTTCACTTCACACTGATGTAAAACACATCAAACAGCTTCAGTTGGACTCTGAATTTACTGTTTAATGTTGACCAAGAAGTATATTGTTAACAATATACTCCTTTTTGAATATAATACTCTGAGACAGTCCAGACCCCCTGAGGCTGAAAGGTCAAACCGTGTAAGTGTTATGTTTTGAAAATTGCTTTAACTGAAATAAACAAGTCACTCATGGAGCACCAAATCCCTCACTGCAGCAGTACTTGGATAAGGCTCCTTAATGGCATGAATGTAGACATTTTTATTCTCAGAATATTTTGTCCCGCCAAATACCGCAGCCAAGAGCAACTTTTCAACAACCCCCTGAGGGATTTCTGACATTATGTCAACCTATAGCTGTCCAGCTGCAAAGGATAAGGATGGAAAAGATATTATGGGAAGGCGTGAAGTTTCTCTAAAGATGAGATATGTGGCTCTAGCGATATATATTGGCTAAATGACATTGTCTTCTTAGCTAACTTGCTAACTGTAGCTATTGATAAACTTGCATTTCTGAGTCATTTTTGGCTTTGTTGTTTTATTTCTGCACGTATTAAATACAGTGATCTGTCAGTGTGGAGTTGTCCACAGAGTGTGAGAGATTTAGGGGGCTCTTTTTTTTAGAATATGGAAGAAATATTTCATTTCATCTATTTTCTATAAACGTTTATCCTTATCAGGGTTGCGAGGGGCATGAGCCTATCCCAGCTGGCACTAGGCAAGAGGCAGGATACAGTCTGGACAAGTTGCCAGTTCATCATAAGGCTCACACATAGAGACAAACAACCACTTGTGCTCACATTAACAAGTAAGTTAACCTGAATGTCTTTGGACTGTGGGAGGAAGAGTACCCGGAAAGAACCCACGCAGACACGGGGAGAACATGAAAACTCCACACAGAAAGGCCCCATCTGTGAAGTGGCAGTGCTAACCACAGCACCACTGTGCTGCCCTTATTATTGTATAATCACCTGAAAATAACTATCCCTACGCTTTTATTACTTTAGAATGAGCTTTTTATATTTACAGACACAGTGGGTCTTTAAATGGTGTCCGCTATTTTGCTCTGCCATGTTTCTACAACAACCCAGAACAGACAAACTAAACCTGTTGCAGTAACCTACCTACACACTGGAGCTATGCTAACAAACAAATGTAAAGAAATGTAATGCAGTGTGTAAGTAAGGTATGTACCTTTGATAATTGTAATATTATTGAAAGTGAGGTTTGTCAGGTCGATTATATCGAACGATTATACACATTGTTTTGGAATTATTGCTAACTAATGTTAAATAAGTAACGTAGACCTAATATGTTGGCTAATATGAGTAATTCATCACATAATTTGCAAAAAAGTGGAGTTAATTTTATTTAAAATAATAAATAAAGATTATGAAACATATCCAAGCGAAATCAGTGGCCTGCTTAAATCTGATGGGTGAATGTGTGCCACCATCTGCCACCCATAAAAACCTCCTTAACATTACATAGTAACATCATGTGGAGTTGGAAGGCGACTGGCTCACTAAATATTTAACAGGACAAGAACAAGACCTCTTCAGTGCTTCAGACAGCAACAGAAAAAGAATAAACACTAACCAGGATTCATAGCAATGCTCTCTCATCTATAAAATACTGTACATACCACTACTGCTAAGCTCATCCAGAAAACGTCTTTGAGTTATAGCTCACTGGTTGACATTTACAGTTATGATCCTAAGCCAAAAGTTAATATATCCAATTGTTTTAAATTATCTTTTAGGTTTTCAGTTGGACTAAAGAACACTATCTTAAATCATGACTCGCACGAATAACAGAATGTTTCTGGTGTAAAAGAGCTCTCTGGAAAAATACACTGACTTCAGAGAATGATGTGATATATGATAGATATGCGAGTTGGGAAATCTATCAATCTGTCTGCTATCCAGTGCAGGAATGGGACATATTATGGATAACGTCAATGAAATTCAGCTCTAGTTAGGCTCATATCAATGAATTAAAATTTGGAAGAAAACATTACATCAGGTTTAAATCAACATTTACTCAATTCTAGTGTGATTCTTGTGCTAATTCATGTCTGACAGACCAATGAAAGTCATCTTGCACTCAGAAATCCAAGTATTCAACCCTTCCAGAGGCTGGTTAAAATAACAACCTGCTGTACATCAGCTGCTGTGCTCAACCTTGAGTGAGGTTATGAAACCTTTACTGGCCTGCCCTTCAGTCTGAGTGTTGCCACGGCCTTCAGAGGGCCTGGCCAAACAACACGTGGCTGGCACTTCTGTGGTATTTGCCTTCTGGTCAGAGCAGACATTTACAAGTCATGCCACCCAGTGAGAAAGCAGTGCCCATTCATCACAGTGATTATCAGTGGGAGGTCCAGTGTCTCCCTGTCTGTCTATTTCTCTGTCTCTCTCACTGCATGTCCTATCTGACAGCGTCTAAAGAAGCATTCCTTCTGACTCCATGTTAGAGATATAAAAGATATAATGGTGGCATTGAGCCTGAAATTCAGATCAGGTGAAACCACAATACCCGACCTATGCACTCAATAACTCACCCTGAAACCAACATCCCACCTTTAGAAGTCACTTTTACCTCCCTGCAGACAGCTCAAAGTCTCTGAGGCTGCTAAGCTATGTGTGCTGTGTTCTCCAGAGTACAGACTATGTGAAAAAGATTGCATTTTGGCAAGAGTGCTGATGGAGGGCCAGGATGGAAAGTATCAGTAGGAGCCTGGCTGTGGAAAAGAAGCTGTAGCTCTAAACTGAAGCCTCCTGATCCCTTGAGGAGGATACAGTTCTCACCACACTCTTATGCTGCGGAGCTTCAGGGTGATATTAAACTTATTGAGAGAGCTTTGAAACCAGTTACATTATGGCATTTCTCACAGGAGAAAGTAAATGTGATGTTTTCCCACAGCTGTTACCAAAAAACTCTAACTAGATGAGATGAAATTCACTTCCAGAAACGTTTAACATAATATGACATTACATTTAAACCAAGAGAAAAAGAGGTTTCTTTAGTATTTTGTACAAAGTGGGTATTGTGTAATGTGAATTCTCAAAAGTAGAAAAAACACACATTTCCATGAGAACGAAATATAGCCTAAATATACAAGGGCCATGAAATGTGGGTATCAATATATTGAATAATCGACATCCTCAAAAGGCCACATCTTTTTTTTTGTAGCACCATCATGAACTATTTATCCAATACTTCATTAATCATCCCAAATCATTTCAGCTAAAAGTAATGGCTGAAAAATGTCTGGTAAGAAATATAAAGCACTGAAAAAACTTGGAATAAGTTTAGTGTTTGGAAACCACAGTTGGCTTCGGCAACAAGAGGAGGTATTCCAAAAAGAAGCAAGATTGATAAAGGAATCATTTATACACAATAAAGTTAAGCTGTATGACAAACAAAAACCCAAGAGGAAAACCCCTTTCTTCTTATCCATAAAATACAAAGCCTTTCACTGTTTCCTTGCAATTTTACAGCTGAATTGAAACACAAAATACAGAAGCAGTATATCTCATTTATAAGTTTTGTGTACTGTTGAAAACTGCTACTACAACTACTGTTTAATTTAATTTAGTTCAATCATTTAACTTAATTTACAGTTTTACATTGAGTTAAACCTCCATTAGCATTTTATTAATATTATTACTATTTTTACCACATGGGGGCAGCAGAAACAAGCTACGAACACAACATTGACATATTATTATATTTTAAGTTGCCATGGCTAACGTGATAGCTAACAGTGGCCTATCTTCCCATTCAGCAGATATGGAGAACATTAGCATTCATTTGGCGTTGTGTGTCTGGTCTACCTGCCATTATTCACTCTATTTTAGCTGAAATCAGTGGCTAAATGTTCCACTTTATTTACCAGCTAATTGCTCCCTTTATCTGCTGTTTGGTAATGGGCGGGTTCTTGTTTTTTTTACTAGAAACAGCTGCCTGTTGTGGCCAAAAATGACGTTAAACCACTTAGGGCGAGGGCTAGACAAAAACAAAAGAATCAGCTATGCTAATTCTCTGTGGGTTCATCATTACAAGCAAACTCTTTCACATACAAGTCATATTTCCATCAAAGAACCAAAAGGCATCAAATGGTTGCCAATTTAAGTTAACATTTACAGATTGTTACAATCACAGTCTTGATATGTCCATATGTCTACCTTCATATGTCTTGTAATATAACTCGTTTGTCACTAATCAACTAATTCTGCAAATGCGTTTAAGCACCTACAACAGCAGTGAGGTGAGGCCTGCTCACTCAGTTTGTTCTTCCACTCCCAGTGCTTTAGCAGCTTATAAACTATTTATTTTGGCTTAAAGTTGCCAAGCAATTCTTTCAAGAAAACGCATATGCAGAGCTTCTGAGCTGCACGTCACTTTCATTTTTCTTCCATTGACTTAGAAAAAAAAATGACACATTTTTAACACTATACTCACAAACACCCTATTTTAAAGGGAGGCCTGTCACATTCCGGGTTTTTGTTGACCAAATAGCATGTGCTTCTGCACACAGATACATCTGACACACTGCTGACTATAGGGGAACTTCACAACCAGTTCAAGATGTGCAGCGCAGTCTGAGGTGTACTCTGCATGCTATATTGACATGCGCTTTACTTCATCTTATTCACCTCTTTTAACACAGCCTATATTTTGCACCAACGTGATCTTAATCTGGTCCTCCTCAAGGCCCTTTCGAATTCTTTAGCTACTTGTGGTTGATAGAACCTAAGATAATATACATTTTATTGAAGAAAGAGATATGAAAACTTGAAGAGCACAACTTGAAACAGACAAAAGAGGAATGAGACTCAGGCATTAAAGAGTGTATGAACAAAGTCACAGAAGAGGATCAGTTTCATAAATCCATCATGTATTTATGGTCAGGCTCATAAAGAACATGATGGAGTTGGAAATTTATTTTTACACATGTACCACGTTGCTCTGTATAAGACTGATATAGGCTGGTTTGAAATGTTTAGGTGACACTGGGGAGGCCTGCTATTGAGGTTAGGTTGATAAAAAAGTGGTTGTTAAAATAGTGCAAGACATAGAATCTAGTTTTATTGCCGGATGCACATAAATCCAAGGGTCATTATACTTGTAAAAAGGTGTTTAATTGTTTTATTACAACATTGTATTTAGATTAAGTTATGTGTGCATTGCCAGCTCTGCCAGAGCATGTTTCATTTCACTTATTCACCTACTGCCTGTTATATTTTATCGGTCACCAGAACTAAAGTCAACTGTGGGGGGCCTGTCAGATTTCCATTTTACAAAGGAAAACCTCTGATGTCATCTTACTCTTTGGTCCGAAACCATCATCGTTTTATTCACAACTGGGAAATGGACCAGAGATGAGGGGAAGGTGGTTGGAAACATACTGGACATAAGTGTAATAGATGAATCAGTGAAGAGGTTAAATAAAGTTAACAAACAGTACCACCAAGTTTTTTGCATTTGTTTACGACATTTATTCTATATGGAAAAATGTTTTCTGACAACTTAAAACAACTGAGTGACATACCAAAAAACCTATTAAAGGCAGTACTGTACATCAAATAATAAAAAATCATTGCTCAGCAAGGGTATATGCTTTTTTACATTGCAGCGGATGGAGATGCAGTTTCATTCTGCTCTGTGCTTGGCTTAAAGAAAAAGACAAAAAATGTTGTTTGTTCCACCTTAACATTTTCAAACAATTTATCCTAAAGTTGGCTATGGCATGACTGAAATAACACCTGCAGTTAATTTCTGCTAGCAGCATATATCTTGAAGCTTTTTCTTTCTTTGAGTGTAGAATTTGACTCCTGAGGGTTGTAAAAAGGGACCTATGAAAGCCTGAGCCAAGTAAAAGATAAAAAGATAATGTTTTCACTTGCACAGGTTGTGGAAGTGGCTGAAAATAATGGTGAAATTATCATTCATGCCTTGTGTTCCTTTTTTAAAAAAAATAAAAACGATTTTATTATGGGGCTAAAAGTCAATTTGCTCCTTCAGAGAGGCTGGAGTCCGATTTGGTAACTAATGGATGTTCAGCTAAGGTATGAACAGTGAAAAGATAATGAGATTGATGGAATACTTATATTTTGGAAAATTGCTATCTTGCCACAGCTAGGCTTGCTACAGAACAAGTCAATCTCCATAAGCCTCTATATTATAATTCCCAACTTCACAGCAGAAATAAACATGTTTGACTGACAGGTGGGTGGCATTACAGGTGGCTTATTTGAGCACCCAGGTGCCATTCAGCTCATCTCAGGTCCACCAGTGTTTTTTTTTTTAAAGAGCAACACATTCTCTCCAGAAAACTATGGGTGACGTCATGAGTATAACCTCCAGTCTTTATACTGTCTATGTTCAATACTGAATATAAAGCTAGTGCTTGCAGGTGGTTAGCTTAGCTTGACATGAGGACCAGAATGGCTGGACAGTGAGCCTGTATGTCAAAAAAAGTATTTTTAAATGATACCCTTTAAAATGTTATTGTATATCTTGTTTATTTAATCTGTTCATATCTTGCTGTTACGCTTGGGCTCCAGTCTCTGTGCTATGTAGATATGACTCGCTGCAACAAAGCAAATTGCAAAAAGTGTATTTTCAAAAATGTCAAACTAGAGGTTATATAAGCATACCACTTCAATTATACAGTTAATTTATCACTTATTTGCTTCTTTGCTTCACTGGAGTAGCTCTTTTAGGTGATGTAATCTGAAGGCAAACTGCAAAGATGATAAGAGACTCTGTTGAGTGAGATAATAGGAAAGTCAGTGTGGTCAGTGTGTGATTCACACGAAGGAGCCCATGAAACAATGGGAAACACATGCTCTAATATTCCCTTGGGGACTGGCCTAAGGCAAGTGGCACTTACATGCAATCATGTCTAATGGGATGAATTCAGTTTCAAAGGGAAATGGAAATACCTCAAATGTACACTAAAGTTGAGCTTAGATATTGAACATATTGACCATGACTGCTTCTCTAATCAATTGGCGGTAAAATGTTCATGATAATGGAAACCATAGAGGCTGAATAGGATGGATGTGTGACACAAGAATGGCAGATTTGGAAGCTTTCCATTAGGTCACACATCAGGCTAAATATTCTGGCCCTCTGTTTCAGCAGCCTTTCTGTAAATGGAGCGTGTAATAGCTTGTCTTGCACAATAAGACTTTGTGTGATAAGAAGCGATAGTAGCAGCTTGCTTGCTTTGCATGCACACTACCCCATGCTTCCAACTTGGCAGTAGTCAGAGGCCAGGTTGCCATATGAGTGCACACCAACCATCACCACATCCCTGGAAAATAAGTCAGATTGGTCAGATCTTTCATCACTGTGATGTAAAAATACTTACAAATAGCAGAACTGAGAGGGAGAACATGGAGGATGGAGTTGTTTGTGACAGAAGTATGCCACTTGCGGTATTTTAATGTAACAGCAAATTAACCATAGCTCCCAGACAACATCTTAAAAACAAATCAACATTTTCCACTTTATGTTTACTCTTCCAGGAAACCAATGTAGGAAGCAATTGCATTTCTTTCTAAAAATAATCACTTCACACAAGTCATCATGAAAGAAGAGCACACTAGAATCTTTTCCTTCTGGTGCAGAAATGTGCAGATAATAATAATGGAAGAATTTAGATAATCCATTCATAAAATCATTTTTACTACTTAGCAGTGGTACATTAACCATGACATAGTCTCATATATACATATCCAGAGCTCATTAGTGTGAACCTTTTGGCTGCAAATTAGGTTTACAGGTGCTGAGCTTGATTCTTCCACGACATTAAACTATTTTAGAGTGCCACCTAGAGGTTTTAGTAAGAAAGTGATGCCCTAGTGGAGGCTCCACTTCAAGGGAATTATAAATTAAAGATTAAAGGGAAAGGTTTTTGTTAAATGGTACTTTATGAACATTTTGGATTCACGTAAAAATGTAAGGTTATATGAAAAAAAAAATAAAGAAAAAAAAGTCAAGTCATCTTGAGGCTGTGACAGAACAATAGCAAGATAACCTTAGGAAAAGGGGCAGTGAAGTAAATGAAGCCTTGGTGCCATTTGGGAACCTCTAGGTGAAAATAGCAGCAGACACACTGTATCATGGCTGTCAGAAATGGTCTAAATTTGGAGGTCTTGTGGGTGACAACAACCCTTCAAAGTAGGTCTGACCTACATGAAAGTTTTCAATTGTTTACCCAGACTCTAAAGGCACAATGACAAAAGATCAAGTGCTCTGCATAAACTTTTACAGCCTTTCTGCTGCGGCATAAAAATGTGAATGAGTTCTTCAGTTTTATATGGCACCCAATCCCAGACTAAAAGCACAAAAGATCACGTATAGACAACCAAACCCCAAACCCGTAGCCACAAAGATAAACAATGATAGAGCAAAGGCCGTGACTTTGAATGTAAGAACTGTCCATATGCGTAACCACATATCCAGCCACCAGCATATCTCTGATCATAGCCACATAGCGTGATCCTAGAGGCACTGAAAGACCACTAAAGCAGTGCCACAGATGACTCCAAGCCCCCAACCACACACCCTCCCATACTCTGAGATGCAGAGTGGAATGAACCTCTCCAAGTGTGATGTCAGTCCTTCCAAGGTCTTAAACCGGAGCAGTGTGGTGACACTGGCTGCATACCCTTACAATGTCTCTCCCTTTCCTCTCTTTCTTGCCACTCTGCTCTGGTTCTTGTCTCCATTGGTTTAAATGTCTCCCAGAGGCGCTGTACAGTAGTAGTGGATATCTGCTTAACTTATGTTTGCAGTTTCCTATACCCATGTGGGCTTCATGGATGATGCGGTGGAAGAACTGACTCTTCTTGACGAAACAATCGATAGAGTTCTGTACTTTTCTATACTGCGTGGATGTGCAAATATATACTGTGTATTGTGTGTGTAAATATCACAATCACTGGATACAGAACTTAAAACCAGTAAGATCAAATCAAGATTTATCACAACCACAACTTGCTGTTGTCTGTTTTTACTCATGCAAGAAATGGATGCTGTTCCAAAGATCATTACTCAGTGTCTTAAAGTGTAAACACATCTGGCCCTAAAATCTTAACTGGAGCATTGCTTGGCATGCATCTGTTTGCTGCAAATCAGCCTTTCAAAAACAACTTGAAGTGGAGACAGTCAAGGCTCGATGGTTCTCATCACCGCCACACATGTGGAACATCCATGTAGTTTCAATCTGTGAAGTAGGAATCTGCAACAGACATGGCCCGGGCAAGTTTTTACACCTGCTTGGCTGCTGTGCAATGGAGCAGACACATTTTATGGTACATTATGTGAAGTTTCCCCTGTAGATTTGACCCACTTGTTATTAGGCTGGATCCAAGCTCATCTGTACCATTTATTAGACTGTATCTATCCAGATGTGACGGTATAAAACCTGCTACAGTATGTTGGAAGGTCAATAAGTATAATATTAAATGAAAAAGCAGCAGATTTAACACAGATTTCCTAGTTTACAGTGGGAAAAACTGGTGTTTAAATGCTATTCATTGCATTTAAATTAATCCATAACAGATCCTATACTGCCCTCATCTGAGGGTCATAGGTATGACAACTGCATGAAAATTAAAAGGGCCCCAGATTCTCAACATGTGTTGATTGTTTTACAGTATTAGAAGAAGAATTACAATCTAACAGTTATTTATGCTTATGTTATGTTTTAGTTATTAATTGTGAAATGAACCGTACCTATGGAGTTTTTTTTTAGTTATGGGGAGCATGCAAAGAAAATATACAAAACACTAGCATGGGTCGTGCTTTGTTAAATGTTAGACAATGTTTCTTCTGCAGTAAGTTCTTATCATATGATCGTTTTTTTGCAAGTTTTCTGTGGACCAAACTTTCCATACTATCTCATAATGACAACACCACTCAGTGGCACTTTTTCCTCAAAGTACTAACATCCTGAACACTATCTAAAGTAAAGGCTGTTAACTTTGTTCCAACCATTGTAAAGAGATATCGCTTCTCTAATCAATCATCTACAGCACAAAATTAAAATGGAAGACAGGCCACTTTTTATGCATCAGCATTCCAAAGCTATCACTGATGTGGAAAACTGTTGCCACCACACATATCTGCAAAATAAATCACAATACACATGTAAATTTAAATGGACTGGATCGGAATGATTCTATGAGGTCACAATTTTCAGAAACTGTCATGTTAACTTATTTTTAAAGCAAAGTAATGAACCATAACTAAAACTGCTCAGGTCACTGCTAGTTGTGCTGTACTATGAACAATCTGATGCCATCTCACCACATTTCCATTTACTTCTACATTTATTTGGCAACTTACTACTTTGAGTGGTGTTCTGATTTTTTTACCGAAGTAAAAGTGTAAAAATTTCTGCTGTTCACACACTGATACGCACATCAGTAAGGGAATTAATACAACATGATCATGTATATAATATAACAATAACAAGTACAGCTATTGTGTCTGTACAGTACAATAACTCTTTTCTACAGCAGATATGTAGACGTGGCAGGAAAACCCCAGGTGTTACTAATAACAGTATCAATGGCTTTGTTCTATTGATGTATGTATGAGTTATGACAATGTGACAGTGAGCCAGCCCGCACAATACCCGGGACCCTAAAACTGAAGCAGCTCGATGGATTTCATTTTATTATTTACACCCGTGCTTTACCTCCATTGTGTAAAAGGCCCACAAGTACTTTTTTTTAGTATGGGATATAAATCTGCAAAATTTTTCTGGATGACACTGAATTAAAACATGAAAACTTAGTTCTCTGTGTGAAACAACATGAGATGAGGTGTTTGTGATGCTTTGGTGAGATTGTCTCATCATCTCTTAACTTTTTTTCCTTCTCAAATGAATGACATGAATGAATGAATGAAAAGTGTTTGAAGTACCTTAAAGAGATGGTTTGTAGCTATTTGGGAGGACCAGCCACAAGATCCACAAGACTTTGTTGTTAAGCCTGCAGTGTATGTTTTTTATTATCAAATCTGCTTACTCAAAAATATGTACCCTCTGTGCTGGAGCCAACTTCTGTATCTGGAAAATATCAAACAAGACAAATACAACTGCAATAAAAAATTTCACATTCACTAACCAGAAAGTGTTTGCCATAACTTGACCTTCATGTCCAGTGTGTCAGATTTAGTGGCATCTAGCAGTGAAGTTGCGGACTGCAACCAACTAAACACAGCTTGAGTCACCCTCCCCTACAAGTGTGTAGGAGAAACTACGGCTGCCATGGAACCACGCCCTCTTTGAGCTCATTGTGAAGAAAGGACAACATGACAGTTATTATTTTTATAGGTGATTATACAATAATGAAAACATGTCATGAATATTATGTTCCTGTCACATTCTGCCAATAGATCCTTCTAAATCTTACACACATCAGTAGACTTGTAAAGGCAACAGTTTTACCTGGTGATTTTTGTGGCAGCACACATCCAAAGCTCATCACAACAGTTATTATTGAACATCACATGATACATTACTGTTACTACCCTGGTTAGGTAAAATGTTAATTAAAAGCAAAATGAGTAAATTCACACACTTGTGAATCCAGAAGCATGAAATGTTTGTGTTGCGTGTTTGTTGTGTGCAATGAATAAACATGTCAATCAGTAAAATGGTGTAAAGCACTAGTGTGTTTTATTCTAGCTTTATGGCACAGAGAAATACAATATACTGTATTAGGTTTATTAGGTTTTGGACACACAGACAATAGTTGTTACTAGGTCGGATCAATTTAAAGTTGGTTTTAGTCTTGTAATGGAAATTGGAAGAAATTGTAATGTGCAGTGCATCTCAAGACTTTGGTGGATTTAACTGAATAACAGTCAAAAAGTAATGAAAGGAAAGCGATTCAAGAATCTAACCCAAATCTACCCAAATAGCTTTGTTATTGTTCAGATTTCACTGTCACTTTTTAAAAACTAATTTATAGAAATTCGTTTGATCTTTCCAATCAATTCATATAATTGTGTAACAAATACATTAGGTTTTGTTGTTGAGTGAATTACTAACAATGAAAAAGAAATTTGAATGGAACATTTCCTCAGACCATGAAACACCGTCTTGTTGAAGTGTAAAAACAGTTACACTAAATAAATTTGTTCTTTTAAAACAAAAACTGTTATAGTATCACTTCCTATTCACATGTCTATTGAGGGGCTGCAGCTCCCCCTGCTGGCCAGAGTGAAACACACACAGTAAATAAAGTAAAGTCCAGTGCTTGTTAGTGCATTGCTCTGTTGACATACCCACACACACAACACACACACACACACACACACACACCACCCACACCCACAACACACAGTACAAAGTAAAGTCCAGTGCTTGTTAGTGCATTGCTCTGTTGAGGATCTAGCATGAATAATGTGGTAAATAAAATAAAAATATAATATATGTTTATTCTGATTATTTCAGTAAGAACGTTACATTTTTGACTAGCTACAAAACAGGAGGAGCCGGAAAACAATTTAATAAACAGTAAGTTAACCTACTTGTTCTACATGTCGTAACAGGAAAGACACAGGCATATGTAATTCATTTTGTAATGGCTGTATTTATTTAGGTGTGCAGTTTGGTATTGTACAAGCTAAGTTCACTGACATGGCTGGAGTGGAGACCTTTAACGTTATTAGCTCCACCTGTGGGTTTCCTGCTATGACGAATGTCGAAATGTCAAAAAAAAAAATATTCAAACTAAATTATCTAAACATTTCCTCTACCGTGACTTTAAGATCTTCTTATATTTATTATTTCCCCCTGCTGTATTTGTATACGTCCCTACATAATGTCTACATGACAGTATGCAGTATAGGACCGTGTGGATCCTTCTCTTACACTGAACAATATTCTGTGGCACAACACACCATCATACTATGCTATACTTGTTATTTCCTCTTATGTTACTAAGAAAAAATAAAAACCAGGAGAAGGCATAACATTAGCTTTAGTCAACAAACAACACAAATCATGAAACAATGTTACATTTAATTTCTAACACACCATTTTGAGTTTTAAGCCATTTGTTATACATAGTATAGCAGTAGAAGTATATTCTTAATTTTCTGGTAAGATATTAAGAAAAGTTTGTCACTCACACTGAGAGAAGAAACGAGTAAGAAAGAAAGAAAGAAGGGGGGATGGAGGAGCGTGAACTTCCATGTTGCTACGGTTACCGACGATAACTTTGCTGGTCCCTCCTGAGTTTGTCTCGTCAGAGCTCAGTCACAGTACTTGTAAACAGTGAGGCGGATGATCCGATACTGACCGATGATCAATGAATTCCTCCAACCTGCATTTCACTTTTCATTCACCGGTACGTAACGAACTTTTGTCACTTAACAACGTAAAAAAAAGATTTATTGCGGCAGCACGCAGCGTCAAGGAAGTTTTTATTATTTGTCACAGGAAGTTTCACAACACATTAAACTGTTTGCAGGGAAGGAAGTGAAGGCGTTATCATGTTACACGTGTTTTGTCTAACCACTTCGCTGATGTTGTTTTGCCTCCCATCTTATATTGACATATTCACATTTTACATGTGACAGTGGCAGGTGTAACTGGATCTCGGGTTAGTTGCAGTTGCTCTGCCAGGTGATCATGAATGTTGTTGTGACTGTGGAGATGGCCCATCCCTAGGAAACGAGAGTTTTTAATTTGGTGACTTTACTTGAAATACTTGAAATACCTGTCAGTGATGGGGTTAGACAAATCCTAAATATCTTTTTCCCCTTGCAAGATTTGTTGTGCTTTTGTGCTGGATTTTTCCTCCTTCACAATCTGCTATTGCAGCTCCTGAACACTTTGACAGAGAGGGTGAGCCAATATTAAAATCTGTGCAACAGCTTCAACACAAAACTTGACTTTTTTCGTTAAAAACTTTAAGAGAGATGGCACACAAGCTCCCTAGTTTCCCCTGCGTTTCTCTTCCTAATGGCCCTGTCATTTGGTCTCTTAAACTCAACTTACATTTCAACTGGATGCTTTTGCACACACCTTATTTTCTGGAAATTATTCATGCACTGTAGCCTATGATTACTTCAGCTGGTTTTCACTAAGCACTTTTGTCATTTTCCCACGCCCGCTTCATATTTAACTGCAGAAGGCGTAGCCTTACTTGTGCCTCTCATCATCTGTGCCGGTCCACATTATGTCATAGAAGTTGACATTGTCGATTGTGGTGTGAAATCTTGTGATTATATTGCAAGTGAAATAACCAAGGGGGACCTTTTTTAAGTTGGTGCAAAAGAAACTGAGAGCTTCTTTTGCAGAAACCTGTTGTGGTCTGGGCCAGAAGCCACAAACTATGAATCTCACAGTAGGTCCTGACCACGACATCAGTGTCTGCTTAAAATGTAGCTTGTGAGCACCGTGCATCTACGGTATGTGAAAGAGAAACTGTGTCTTATTTGCTCCCACCCTGTTGAAATTTGTGATTATTTAGGGCTATAGGAGCTAATAATCCATCAGCCTAGTACAATTTAAACAGATGGACTGATCTATTTTTATTTATTTAATGTTTTAAACACAATTTAAGTTCTTGCTTAAACTTTTTTTCTTTTTTGCTATGCCAGTAGCAGGTGCTGGAGCTCTAACAGCTGTTACACACGTCAAACCCTAAAAGAGATAAGGTAACTGTATGCAAGCAGAAAGCTCCAGCATTTAAAAGCTCTAGGAAAATGATAAATAGTTTCAGTACAAATCAAATTTTAACTTAAACCGATTTAGCCAAGACATTCTGTGTTTGATCATGTGTCAGATGGGATTATTCTTGTTTAATCCCTTCCTTACGTTTGTCGCTGGACACCTGTCTCAACACACTTTCCAAGTTATAACAAAGGAGCCATAAACCTTTATATGGCTCTGGCTAATAAGGTATGTCATGATTAGACAACAGGATGTATTATCTTGTGGCTGAGGACAAAAAAAACTACATCACTCTTTCCGAACAGCATTTCACCTTAGTCCTTTCTTGTTTCCTCATGTTTCAGCTTTGTCTGTTGCTCATGTGGCTTTGTGACTTTCCATGTGAATTTGTCATGCTTGCAAAATGTTGCACAATGTTTAGGCTCAAACTTCCAAGATGACATTCAGAAATAGCAAATATTCAGAAAGAGCATGTCACTGTGTAGCGTGTGGTCGTACCAGTCTAGGTTAGAAGGGCATGTTTGTGCGTTTGATGTGCCTCTGTGTGTATTTCGTCTCTGACCCTGTGTTCTCTGTCCTTCTACCCACCTACATACATGTCTATTTCCTGTCTGTTTGTCTTATACCAGTCCCACGTAACTACATTTGTCTGGGTCAACACACACATGCCAGACACACACAGAAACGGATTGACGTCTATGTTCATGAATCGACTGAACTAGCTCACAA
Organism: Larimichthys crocea; assembly: GCF_000972845.2. Lineage (NCBI taxonomy): Eukaryota > Metazoa > Chordata > Actinopteri > Sciaenidae > Larimichthys > Larimichthys crocea. The sequence continues at coordinate 4,340,826 of NC_040031.1, forward strand.
CAGCCTCTGGAAGGCAGCCTTCCAAACCATTGCACATAAGACTGTAGTCTGCATAAAACTCACCACTAAGTGACTTATATCAGTCAATATTTCCTGGCAGACAAGACCCTCTCATCATACCACAACTTCTTTTCTGTTCTTAGTGTTCTTGTCAGAGACATTAGTCTCAGCAAGGGGCCACCGTCCCTGAAGTAAAAAAAGAGGCAGCGCAGTTGTTTTAGGTGTACTGTTGGCCTGATTAACATTCAGCTATATTTAAATTAGAGAGAGAAAGAACATTATGAACATACAGGTTTACATAATGACAGTGACTGTCAGTTTTAAAATTAATAAATATTAAAAATATTTCTTATTTAAAATGATGGCCTGACAAGAAGACACTTGTTGGGGGAAAACAAAAACGTAAGTAGTAAGACTAAATTTCTGATCAAACAGAAGTAAAGATCTTCTTTCAAGTTCTTTCTTTCCTTTTGTAGACTGAACTTGTAATGATGTTTTTGATGCACTGGCACATTCAGATATTTATTTGTAACTCTTTTATTGGGCAAGGGGCTTACTTATTCAAACTGAGACTCTCCTCCATCTCTCTCCTAGGTTTCATCGACTTATTAAAGAGGTGGTTGCTAAGAGATGACAATCAGTGACATTGGTGGAGCCTCTGATGCAGAGCAGCCCGAAGCTCCACTTCTCCCAGGATCTCTTCCCTCCACACCTCTGTCTTTACCTGGCTCATGTGAGGACGCAGGAAACGCCTTTTCATATCAACGACTCACAGATACCATGGCAGCTTTTACTGCTCCTTGTGTCACCACCAATGCTGCGACCAGCACGGTGGCCCGAACATGGCAAAGGCAAGGAAGCGGAGAAGAGGCGGGTAAAAGTGAGAATGGGGACGTGGGACAAAACACTATCCTGGAGAAAACCACGAGTTCTTCCAGATGTGTGACATCGGAACAAGGGCTTCATCACCCGACGTGACATGCAGGTGATGTGGTGGTACAGGGTAACTGCATGGACTGAGTTTTTAAGTAGTAGTTAAAGACTTTTGTTGCATGAAGTAGTTCAAGTAAAATAAATTCAATGATTCAATGTCAGATAGATTACATTTAGGGAAAAAACTGTCACAGAAAATAATGAAACACATTATCACTTGTGGGAAAACTTTATCAACGAATATTAGTGTTGTTTTATTTTTAATTATCTTTAGAGCCAACAAGGTCTTATTCATCCATGAAATACGGGATGGTCTGTGCATTCATGATTATTACCTCACTCACCATTCAAAGCGGCTAAAAGAGACTGGGACACAGGAGCCATGCGGAAGCTTGTCATGAACTCCGCCACTCGCATTATTGTGCAGATTCACTTGCCCTCATATATTCATCCCTGCGTGGCTAATCTTTGATGAAGCACTTGTAAGCTCTCACTCTGAGGACCATAAATATAGACGGGAAGCTTTGATCCAGTGTTTATGATAATGGATTGGAAATTAGCAGTACAGCGGTCCGGTTCTACTCCTTTTACCATCTATGCGTGAGGATGAGTACAATCTGTACTTAAAAGCAGCATTTATTCCTGGTAGATATATGTGTAATCTACCTTCCACACATCTTTCAAGGATGTTCATTATCTAACAAGCTAAATGAGGGATACTCATTTATTTGCACTCTTGACTCACAATTTTCCACTAGATTTTCACAGCTTAAATACGTTTAACACCATGACCACCAACGCGCTAACTTACAGTTCTACTGTTTGCTGCTGTAAGGGATATGTTCTCCCCGTAAACACACTTTACAAGAACAGCTGATCTGCACAGATGCCACCCGTTCCCTCTCCCCTGGATTGTTGGATGGCCTCGGTCAACATTTGCAGCAATGTAAACACGCATAAAGACAAGCTGCTTACAGAGGGTGTGGCTGTGTTGGCGTTCTGCATAATGGTCCAGCAGTTACTGTCTCAGCCATTGTTTGTTTGTTTATTTTGATTCTCCACTGTCACGCCCCACTCCTCCTCTCTTAATAGTATCTCATTTTACTTCTCTCACTTGGTGCCCAGAGGTCAATCACTGAAGCATACAGCTGCACTGGGAAGATCCCAGGTGTCAATGTGTTTAACTGTGAACCACTGTGTTGATATGATGATGAAACTGATGCATGTCTATTAACATTTTCTGGGTGAATAAATAAAAATGAGAAAAGAGGTCATTGGAATCTACATCCTCTTGTATTAGGGCTATTCTCACTGGTAAAAATTCTGGGAAGAAGCACCAACTTGTGTTGCACATGATAGCCACTGAATAAATAACTGTTATAAGTCTTAACTAGCAGTTGTTATAGCTACAGTATAGTTAATGTCTTGAGGCTTGTTCTTGAATAGCAGCTGTGTTTTGCGTCTTGTTAAATAGAGGCTGAACGGCGGGCTCCCTCTCAGTGCGGAGGAGTTGGAGAACGTTTTGTGCCCTTGATTCGCACGGCAATGAATACCTCACCCTCGACGAGTTCTCCTCCGGCTTTAGTACGTCTGCAATCTGTTTCTACTTTAAACAATGCTACTAGTATCACCAGTAGTTGTAGTCTGATGTATCGTTGCACCCTTAACCTTTTGGGTTTTTTAGGTGAGTTTTTATTCGGCCAGAGGTTTCTGTAGGGAGAGCATGGATGAGAAAACCCAGTGTAAAACCCAGTCAGAGGTCTGTATGAAACCCAGTGGGAGGAGAGAACCTGGCAAGAGGAGATGAGATGAAGAGGAAGAACACTTTTGCGGCTTATTGAGAGCCTCGGAGCCAACAGTGTCTTTGAAGAGTGAGTACTGTGTATGCTGTAGGTCTAGTTCATATCTTTGCACGCTTGGTCAAACTCTCCTTTAGTCTAGGCCAGACTTAGCCTGAGACCATAATCAGCTGTGTAAACTAAACAAGAGTTGAAAGTTTCCACTCTCAAGCAAAGCTGTTCCTGTGCTGCTTTCTCAACAATCTGTGCTCGGCCCCTGTTCAGGGAGCGATGCTTAGAGTGTTCAGGAGATGTAAGTGAAACATAGAAATGTAGCAACACTAAGTTTTGAGGCCGCTGTAACATATCTGAATTAATGTTAAACTTCTCTGCATTGGTAATTACACCATATTCTCTGGTCATTAATAACTCCAGCTGAGGTCTGTTTACACATTTCTTTTGTTCGATTGGGAGATATCAAATGATGGACTTGATAAAACGCACAGACTCACCTTTAACAACAAACTCCAACTCAGTAAACAGGAGTGGAGGTGGATGCCAGATTTAACCCTATTGGCCTCCGCCTACCTGCTTACGTTTGAGTTTGGATCAGTTTGTGTAGCAAGTAACTGTGTCAATGTTTACCAGATAAGATTTTTCAACTGTTGAAAGTCTTCCGAGGGAATTGTTTTGACTTTCCTTACCTTATCATAGTTTACAGACACCTCACTGTTTCTGTTGGAAAACATATTACATTATTATTTTTCCATCTCACAGATTTATTAAGCTGCTTGACATTCTTGGTTTTGCTATAAGAATAAAAAGATTTTCAAGGCAAAGAACATCATGTCTTTTTAAAAGTCACTATGATCTGGCACCTGAGCTGCCTGTGATTGTGCGGGTTGTTGCTAAGCTAGAATTTCAACATATTTATTTTCTTTTTCCAAAAAAAGAAGAGTGGATTTCTGGTGAAACTTCACAACAAAGACTTGAGAAGCGTTAAAGAAATTCATTTAATGCTGCACTTGGTTAACCGCTTCTCGTTCTGTTCCATCAGTCCTGCTGAGGTGCGGCAGTTTGTGGGCCCAGCTGCGTAGGGATGAACCCACCTTTTATCCAATTTTGAGGACTTCCTGGCCAGAGTGACTTCCCAGATCATAGAGGCCAACATGGAGAAGAAGGAGATGGAGAGCGTTCTCAAATGTGGAGGTATATTTGATTATCAGACAAAGTAGAAGGTTGTTAAGGGTTGATTACATTTTAAAGAGCATTTGGCTGAGCTGTGAAGGGCTCCCTAATTAGTGTTTGCTCCTCCTTGAAGAAGTGTTCATGTAGTCATCATTGGGCTTTGTGCTCATGAATAATGACATTCTTAGATTTGTTTTTTTAGGGCATCAACTGGGTCATTCCAAAATATACTTTGAGTTAAAATCTGCTGATCTAGGCAGTATACATATATAGTTCCACATGATCAAATATGAATGTTCTCTATACAGGAAGGCAGCTACACATGACAATGAGATCCACAACGTCTTTATGAGGAAATGGAGCAGCAATAAAAAGTGAAAAAGACAGGATTGTGCTGCAGGTACAAAGCTATTAGTGACTTCAAACTAATTTTTCTCTTTGTTGTGATTCTATCAAATACGTCATTTTCTTCTTTCTCACCACCTTTCGTCTTCGTGCCTCCCTCTTTTATCCCTGCACTGAAGGACTATGAGCGATTTCTTTCTCGCAGTCAAGACTTGAGCTAGCTGCAGTGTCCAGTAAGGAAAAGGGCTGGAGCAGCTCTTTCAGAAACAGAGAGGGTAAGTGGAGGTCGTAAAGGATTTCCCCCAGAGTGCAGCGTGCAGTACACACACATTTACCCACACTTCTCACTTTAGTTATTCCAAAGGAATTTCAGCTCTCAGAGCAGCAACACATGAGCACATTCACACAGATAACAGATATAAAAACATAAGGTATGAGTGCCCAAACGTTTCATTACCACAGCTCCAACTATCATGAACAGCAGATTTGCATATCAGCATTAAACTTCTTGTTGATTTGTCCGTTTCATCAAATACAATCTAATCGATGCTTCTCTCGTGAGCTTCTTTCCCAGCAGCAACAGCTTGTGTTAAATGAGCGTTAGGATGTTAATAGGTTCTTTCACCCTCTATTTACAGACTTGCACTTGGGCTTTTAAGGCTATTAGTGAAATCAAATTAATTCTGGTCACGACCGGCAACCCAACAGGGATTTTTCTTCTCTTCACGCTCTTTAGCACCTTTTATTAAAAGTCAGCTGTTCTAAGCTTCTGTTTTGTGTGAAGATTACAGTCCATAGAGTGGTTTTGAAAGGATTCAGCACGTTTATGCTAAATTGTTTAATTGAGTATGTAATTGTTTGAAGGTTGTTTCCCTCATGTTCATTGTATGACTATACGTTAAACAGGTCACTCTTCGTTTAACGTCATACTTTTTGAAGCTAGGCGCATATATTAATATTTGGATTACATTTAAATGTACCAGTCACAGTATTTTTTATCTTTTACCCATAGGGACAAAATTAATACATTTATTCAAGTGTTACAGATTCTTGAGTATGATCAGAGAAGGACTTCCATAACACTGGTATTATTAAATAATAGACATAATCCAGTAATATTTAATTAAAGGTTGGCACCTCTCAAATTAATGGGCCTGATCCCTGTGTGAAGCACCATTACACACATTTCATCTAAATAAACAAAATGTCAATTTTTTTTCCCTCCAGTTGGAGAATCAGGCGATGAGCTTCACAGTGAACACAGTGACCAAGGTGGAGAATGTGAAGCTCAAGCAGACGAATGATGAGTAGCACGGGAGTGGAGCACACCAGCCAGAGCTGATTTTGGCACAGGAGCAGCTGAGTGTGCTCCAGGAGCAGTCCACACGTCTTCACGAGGAGAAGAGATGTGAGTTGTAGCTGTTCTTACTTACTCAAGTTCTTTATAATCCAGCCCTGATGTTTTGGCCTCTCAGCTTTTTATTTCTTATCCTTTGGTCAGGATGCAATCACGTGTTTTCACTGCAAACAAATAGAGACTGCATGATATATTCTATACACAATTCATACTGTCAATGAGCAAGAGATGAACATTTTATTAGCCTGTATAATTGTGCAAATGGACTTTAACAAATTTGGATGTCTCTGCCAAGCTGTAAAAACTATTAAGATAATTTCCATGGTAATGGCACAGACTTGTGTATAGTAATGACAATGTGTCTGTGACACATCGTTCACTCCTACCTTGTCTTTCTTTGCTCTGAATCATAGTTTGTATGTTAAGCACAGCACCACTGTGTTTGTTATCTGTCATTGAGTATTTGTAATAAAGATTATTGCATTATTGAGAACACAGGGAAATATACAGACGACTGAAGGACTGCATCGAGAGCGAGCAAGCCTCCTCAAACAACTGGACCTTTTAGTATGGATTTCGAGGTACAGCTGTACTGGCTCCTACTTAGAAAGAATAACCACAACATGGATATATATTTTGTGATTGAGTCATTGAGCAAAGCTCACTCACAAAAAAGGCTTAGGGTGGAAGTAGAAAAAGCGCACTTCGTCTATTCTGTTTTTGCTGCCAGTTGCTGCTTTACCGAGGGAGATATACCACCAGATTTACCACAGCTGCTCTCTTAGTGTATTTTGTCACAATAATCATCACGCATAACCTTTTCATAGTGGAGGGATCGCAGTACAAGACTTTTTTTTGTTTGCTTTCATCTTAACTAACTGACATGTCATGATTACGTTTTTCCTATGTACCTGGGTGGTTGATGAGTTTCGAACCATCTAGAGCCAGCAGTCAGGATATTGCTATGTTTTGCATATCAAACAAGGCGGGCATTCAAAGAATTATGGCTTTGACCAATTGCACATACTGAAAAGTTTATTATCATGAAAAGACTTCTAGGTTCTCACATGTTTTTGGTGTTTTCATTTCTTTGTTGTATCCAGGGAAATGAAACAACATTTACGGGATGAAAAGGACGTGTGTATCGGTCTGTGTCTAAATTATTTCACTGAAATTCACCCAAA
>NC_040031.1:4347620-4417858 GCF_000972845.2 Larimichthys crocea
ATACTGTAATGTGCAGTGCATCTCAAGACTTTGGTAGATGTAACTGAATTACAAAATAATAAGTCAAAAAGTAATGAAAGGAAAGCGATTCAAGAATCTAACCCTTTGGAAATATTCTACCCAAATAGCTTTGTTATTGTTCAGACTTCACTGTCACTTTTTAAAAACTAATTTATAGAAATTCGTTTGATCTTTCCAATCAATTCATATAAATTGTGTAACAAATAAATTAGGTTTTGTTGTTGAGTGAATTACTAACAATGAAAAAGATTAGGTTTTGTTGTTGAGTGAATTACTAACAATGAAAAAGAAATTTGGATGGAACATTTCCTCAGACCTTGAAACACCGTCTTGTTGAAGTGTAAAAACAGTTACTTACTAAATAAATTTGTTCTTTTAAAACAAAAACTGTTATAGTATCACTTCCTATTCACATGTCTATTGAGGGGCTGCAGCTCCCCCTGCTGGCCAGAGTGAAACACACACAGTAAATAAAGTAAAGTCCAGTGCTTGTTAGTGCATTGCTCTGTTGAGGATCTAGCATGAATAATGTAGTAAATAAAAAAATAAAAAAAGTTTATTCTAATTATTTCAGTAAGATCGGTTACATTTTTGACTAGCTACAAACACGGAGCAGGAGCCAGGAAAACCATTTAATAAACAGTAAGTTTAACCTACTTGTTCTACATGTCGTAACAGGAAAAACACAGGCATATGTAATTCATTTTGTAATGGCTGTATTTTTATTTATGTGTGTCAGTTTGGTAGTGTACAAGCTAAGTTCACTGACATGGCTGGAGTGGAGACCTTTAACGTTATTAGCTCCACCTGTGGGTTTCCTGCTATGACATGTCGAAATGTCTAAAAAATAAAGATTATCAAACTTAATTATCTAAACATTTCCTCTACCAGTGACTTTAAGATCTTCTTATATTTATTATTATTTTTCCCCCTGCTGTATTTGTATACATTCCTACATAATGTCTACACGCCTAACAGTATGCAGTATAGGACCGTGTGGATCCTTCTCTTACACTGAACACAATATTCTGTGGTCTAATACTGAAGCAACACCATCATACTATGCTATACTTGTTATTTCCTCTTATGGTACTAAGAAAAATAAAAACCAGGTAAGGCATAACATTAGCTTTAGTCAACAAACACACAAAGCATGAAACAATGTTACATTTAATTTCTAGCACATCCATTTTGAGTTTTAACCCATTTGTTATCATTAGTAGTAGCAGTAGAAGTATATTCTTAATTTTCTGGTAAGATATTAAGAAAAGTTTGCCACTCACACTGATGAGAAGAAACGAGTATAAGAAAGAAGGGGGGATGGAGGAGCGTGAACTTCCTTGTTGCTACGGTTACCGACGATAACTTTGCTGAAGTCCCTCCCTCTGAGTTTGTCTCGTCAGAGCTCAGTCACAGACCACTTGTAAACAGTGAGGCGGATGATCCGATACTGACCGATGATCAATGAATTCCTCCAACCTGCATTTCACTTTTCATTCACCGGTACGTAACGAACTTTTGTCACTTAACAACGTAAAAAAGATTTATTGCGGCAGCACGCAGCGCCAAGGAAGTTTTATTATTTGTCACAGGAAGTTTCACAACACATTAAACTGTTTGCAGGGAAGGAAGTGAAGGCGTTATCATGTTACACGTGTTTTGTCTAACCACTTCGTTGATTGTTGTTTTGCCTCCTATCTTATATTGACATTATTTCACATTTTACATGTGACAGTGGCAGGTGTAACTGGATCTGCTGGGTTAGTTGCAGTTGCTCTGCAGGTGACTGTGAATGATTGTTGTGACATGTGGAGATGGCCCATCCCTAGGAAACGAGAGTTTTTAATTTGGTGACTTTACTTGAAATACTTGAAATACCTGTCAGATGAATGGGGTTAGACATAATCCTAAATATCTTTTGATCCCCTTGCAAGATTTGTTGTGCTTTTGTGCTGGATATTTCCTCCTTCACAATCTGCTACTGCAGCTCATGAACACTTTGACAGAGAGAGGTTGAGCCATTATTAAAATCTGTGCAACAGCTTCAACACAAAACTTGACTTTTTCGTTAAAAACTTTTAAGAGAGATGGAGCACAACAGCTCCCTAGTTTCCCCTGCGTTTTCTTTCCTAATGGCCCTGTCATTTGTTGTCTCTTAAACTCAACTTACATTTCAACTGGATGCTTTTGCACACACCTTATTTTCTGGAAATTATTCATGCACTGTAGCCTATCGAGTTACTTCAGCTGGTTTTCACTAAGCACTTTTGTCATTTTCCCACGCCCGCTTCATATTTAACTGCAGAAGGCGTAGCCTTACTTGTGCCTCTCATGCATCTGTGCCGGTCCACATTATGTCATAGAAAGTTGACATTGTCGATTGTGGCTGTGTGAAAATCTTGTGATTAATATTGCAAGTGAAATAACCAAGGGGGACCTTTTTTAAGTTGGTGCAAAAGAAACATGAGAAGCTTCTTTTGCAGAAACCTGTTGTGGTCTGGGCCAGAAGCCACAAACTAAATGAATCTCACAGTAGGTCCTGACCACGACATCAGTGTCTGCTTAAAATGTAGCTTGTGAGCACCGTGCATCTACGGTATGTGAAAGAGAAACTGTGTCTTATTTTGCTCCCACCCTGTTGAAATTTGTGACTATTTAGGGCTATAGGAGCATAATAATCCGTCAGCCTGGTACATTTAAACAGATGGACTGATCTATTATTATTTATTTAATGTTTTAAACACAATTTAAGTCTCTTGCTTGAACTTTTTTTTCTTTTTTGCTATGCCAGTAGCAGGTGCTGGAGCTCTAACAGCTGTTACACGTCAAACCCTAAAAGAGATAAGGTAACTGTATGCAAAGCAGAAAGCTCCAGCATTTAAAAGCTCTGAGGAAAATGACAAATAGTTTCAGTACAAATCAAATTTTAACTTAAACCGATTTAGGCCAATACATTTCCGTGTTTGATCATGTGTCAGATGGGATTATTCTTGTTTAATCCCTTCCTTACTGTAGGTCGCTGGACACCTGTCTCAACACACTTTCCAAGTTATAACAAAGGAGCCATAAACCTTTATATGGCTCCTGGCTAATAAGGTATGTCATGATTAGACAACAGGATGTATTATCTTGTGGCTGAGGACAAAAAAAACACTACATCACTCTTTCCGAACAGCATTTCACCTTAGTTCCTTTTCTTGTTTCCTCATGTTTCAGCTTTGTCTGTTGCTCACTGTGGCTTTGTGACTTTCCATGTGATGTTTGTCATGCTTGCAAAATGTTGCACAATGTTTAGGCTCAAACTTCCAAGTATGACATTCAGAAATAGCAAATATTTCAGAAAGAGCATGCAACTGTGTAGCATGTGGTCGTACCAGTACTAGAGTTAGAAGGGCATGTTTGTGCGTTTGCATGTGTGCCTCTGTGTGTATTTTGTCTCTGACCCTGTGTTCTCTGTCCTTCTACCCACCTACATACATGTCTATTTCCTGTCTGTTTGTCTTATACCAGTCCCACGTAACTACATTTGTGTGGGTCAACACACACATGCCAGACACACACAGAAACGGATTGACGTCTATGTTCATGAATCGACTGAACTAGCTCACAACAGCCTCTGGAAGGCAGCCTTCCAAACCATTGCACATAGAACTGTAGTCTGCATAAAACTCACCACTAAGTGACTTATATCAGTCAATATTTCCTGGCAGACAAGACCCTCCTCATCATACCACAACTTTCTTTTCTGTTCTTAGTGTTCTTGTCAGATGACATTAGTCTCAGCAAGGGGCCACCGTCCCTGAAGTAAAAAAAAGAGGAGCAGCAGTTGTTTTAGGTGTACTGTTGGCCGTGATTAACATTCAGCTATATTTAAATTAGAGAGAGAAAGAACATTATGAACATATAGGTTTACATAATGACAGTGACTGTCAGTTTTAAAATTAAATAAATATTAAAAAATTTTTCTTATTTAAAATGATGGCCTGACAAGAAGACACTTGTTGGGGGAAAACAAAAAACGTAAAGTAGTAAGACTAAATATTCTGATCAAGCAGAAGTAAAGATCTTCTTTCAAGTGTCTTTCTTTCCTTTTGTAGACTGAACATGTTTTTGATGCACTGCGCACATTCAGAATATTTATTTGTAACTCTTTTTATTGGGCAAGGGGCTGTACTTATTCAAACTGAAGACTCTCCTCCCATCTCTCTCCTAGGTTTCATCGACTTATTAAAGAGGTGGTTGCTAAGAGATGACAATCAGTGACATTGGTGAGAGCCTCTGATGCAGAGCAGCCCGAAGCTCCACTTCTCCAGGATCTCTTCCCTCCACACCTCTGTCTTTACCTGGCTCATGTGAAGGACGCAGGAAACGCCTTTTCATATCAACAGACTCACAGATACCATGGCAGCTTTTACTGCTCCTTGTGTCACCACCAATGCTGCGACCAGCACGGTGGCCCGAACTGAATGGCAAAGGCAAGGAAGCGGAGAAGAGGCGGGTAAAAGTGAGAATGGGGACGTGGGACAAAACACTATCCTGGAGAAAACCCATGAGTTCTTCCAGATGTGTGACATCGAGAACAAGGGCTTCATCACCCGACGTGACATGCAGGTGAGGTTGGTGGTACAAGGGTAACTGCCATGACTGAGTTTTTAAAGTAGTAGTTAAAGACTTTTGTTGCATGAAAGTAGTTCAAGTAAAATAAATTCAATGATTCAGTGTCAGAATAGATTACATTTAGGGAAATACTGTCACAGAAAATAATAGAAACACATTATCACTTGTGGGAAAACTTTATCAACGAAATATTAGTGTTGTTTATTTTTTAATTATCTTTAGAGCCAACAAGGTCTTATTCATCCATGAAATACAGGGATGGTCTGTGCATTCATGAATTATTACCTCACTCACCATTCAAAGCGGCATAAAAGAGACTGGGACACAGAGAGCCATGCGGAAGCTTTGTCATGCAACTCCGCCACTCGCATTATTGTGCAGATTCACTTGCTCTTCATATATTCATCCCTGCTGTGGCTAATCCTTTGATGAAGCACTTGTAAGCTCTCACTCTTGAGGACCATAAATACATAGACGGGAAGCTTTGATCCAGTGTTTATGATAATGGATTGGAAATTAGCAGTACAGCGGTCCGGTTCTACTCCTATTTACCATCTATGCTGAGGATGAGTACAATCTGTACTTAAAAGCAGCATTTATTCCTGGTAGATATATGTGTAATCTACCTTCCACACATCTTTCAAGGATGTTCATTATCTAACAAGCTAAATGAGGGATACTACATTTATTTGCACTCTTGACTCACAATATTTCCACTAGATTTTCACAGCTTAAAAGTACGTTTAACACCATGACCACCAACGCGCTAACTTTACAGTTCTACTGTTTGCTGCCGTAAGGGATATGTTCTCCCCTGATAACACACTTTACAAGAACAGCTGATCTTGCACAGATGCCACCCGTTTCCCTCTCCCCTGGATTGTATGGATGGCCTCGGTCAACATTTGCAGCAATGTAAACACGCATAAAGACAAGCTGCTTACAGAGGTGTGGCTGTGTTGGCGTTCTGTGTAAATGGTCCAGCAGTTACTGTCATAGCCATTGTTTGTTTAGTTTATTTTGGATTCTACCACTGTCACGCCCCACTCCTCCTCTCTTAAATAGTATCTCATTTTACTTCTCTCACTTGTACCAGCAGGGGTGCCCAGAGGTCAATCACTGAAGCATACAGCTGCACTGGGAAGATCCCAGGTCTCAATGTGTTTAACTGTGAACCACTGTGTTGATAATGATGATGAACATGATGCATGTCCATTTAACATTTTCTGGGTGAAATAAAAATGAGAAGAGGTCATTTGGAATCTCACATCCTCTGTTATTAGGGCTAATTCTCGCTGGTAAAAATATCTGGGAAAGAAGCACCAACTGTTGTGTTGCACATGATAGCCACTGAATAAATAACTGTTATAAGTCTTAACTAGCAGTTGTTATAGCTACAGTATAGTTAATGTCCTTGAGGCTTTGTTCTTGGCAATAGCAGCTGTGTTTTGCGTCTTGTTAAATAGAGGCTGAACGGCGGGCTCCCTCTCAGTGCGGAGGAGTTGGAGAACGTATTTGATGCCCTTGATTCCGACGGCAATGAATACCTCACCCTCGACGAGTTCTCCTCCGGCTTTAGTACGTCTGCAATCTGTTTCTACTTTAAACAATGCTACTAGTATCACCAGTAGTTGTAGTCTGATGTATCGATTGCACCCTTAACCTTTTGGGTTTTTTAGGTGAGTTTTTATTCGGCCAGAGGATTTCTGTAGAGGAGAGCATGGATGAGAAAACCCAGTGTAAAACCCAGTCTGAGGTTCTGTATGAAACCCAGTGGGAGGAGAACCTGACGAGAGGAGATGAGGATGAAGAGGAAGAACACTTTTGCAGGCTTATGGAGAGCCTCGGAGCCAACAGTGTCTTTGAAGAGTGAGTACTGTGTATGCTGTAAGGTCTAGTTCATATCTTTGCACGCTTGGTCAAACTCTCCCTTAAGTCTAGGCCAGACTTAGCCTGAGACCATAATCAGCTGTGTAAACTAAACAAGAGTTGAAAGTTTCCACTCTCAAGCAAAGCTGTTCCTGTGCTTGCTTTCTCAACAATCTGTGCTCGGCCCCTTTGTATCAGAGAGCGACTGCTAAGATGTTCAAGGATTGTAAGTGAAACATAGAAATGTAGCAACACTAAGTTTTGAGGCCGCTGTAAACATATCTGAATCATTAATGTTAAACTTCTCTGCATTGGTAATTCACACAATATTCTCTGGTCATTAATAACTCCAGCTGAGGTCTGTTTACACATTTCTTTTGTTCGATTGGGAGATATCAAATGATGGAATCTGATAAAACGCACAGACTCACCTTTAACAAACAACTCCAACTCAGTAAAACAGGAGTGGAGGTGGATGCCAGATTTAAACACCCTATTGGCCTCCGCCTACCTGCTTACGTTTGAGTTTAGATCAGTTTGTGTAGCAGTAACTGATGTCAATGTTTACCAGATAAGATTTTCTAACTGTTGAAAAGTCTTCCAGGGAATTGTTTGACTTTCCTTACCTTATCATAGTTTATAGACACCTCACTGTTTCTGTTGGAAACATAATTACATCATTATTTTTCCATCATCACAGATTTAATTAAGCTGCCTTGACATTCTTGGTTTTGCTATAAGAATAAAAAGATTTTCAAGGCAAAGAACATCATGTCTTTTTAAAAGTCACTATGATCTGGGACCTGAGCTGCCTGTGAATGTGCGGGTTGTTGCTAAGCTAGAATTTCAACACATTTATTTTCTTTTTGTCTCCAAAAAAAGAAGAGTGGATTTCTGGTGAAACTTCACAACAAAGACTTTGAAAAGCCGTTAAAGAAATTCATTTTAATGCTGCACTTGGTTACACCCGCTTCTTCGTTCTGTTCCATCAGTCCTGCTGAGGTGCGCAGTTTGTGGGCCCAGCTGCGTAGGGATGAACCGCACCTTTTATCCAATTTTGAGGACTTCCTGGCCAGAGTGACTTCCCAGATCATAGAGGCCAACATGGAGAAGAAGGAGATGGAGAGCGTTCTCAAAAGGTCGGGAGGTATATTCGATTATCAGACAAAGTAGAAGGTTCTGAGGTTGTTAAGGGTTGATTACATTTTAAAGAGCATTTGGCTGAGCTGTGAAGAGGCTCCCTAATTAGTGTTTGCTCCTCCTTTGAAGAAGTGTTCATGTAGTCATCATTGGGCTTTGTGCTCATGAATAATGACATTCTTAGATTTGTTTTTTTTTTGGGCATCAACTGGGTCATTCCAAAATATACTTTGAGTTAAAATCTGCTGATCTAGGCAGTTGTTTTACACATGTTGTAAAGTACATAGCATCAAATATGAATGTTCTCTATACAGGAAGGCAGCTACACATGACAATGAGATCCAACGTCTTTATGAGGAAATGGAGCAGCAAATAAAAAGTGAAAAAGACAGGATTGTGCTGCAGGTACAAAGCTATTAGTGGCTTCAAACTAATTTTTCTCTTTGTTGCTGATTCTATCAAATACCGTACATTTTCTTCTTCCTCACCACTTTCGTCTTCGTGCCTCCCTCTTTTATCCCTGCACTGAAGGACTATGAGCGATTTCTTTCTCGCAGTCAAGACTTGGAGCTGCAGCTGTCCAGTAAGGAAAAGGAGCTGGAGCAGCTCTTTCAGAAACAGAGAAGGGTAAGTGCGAGGTCGTAAAAGGATTTGCCCCAGAGTGCACTGCAGTACACACACATTTACACACACTTTCTCACTTTAGTTATCCCACAAGGAATTTCAGCTCTCAGAGCAGCAACACATGAGACACATTCAACAAGATAACAGATATAAAAACATAAAGGTATGAGTGCCCAAACATTCTCATTACCACAGTCCAACTATCATGAAACAGCAGATTTGCATATCAGCAATAAACTTCTTGTTGATTTGTCAGTTTTATCAAATACAATCTAATCGATGCTTCTCTAGTGAGCTTCTTTCCCAGCAGCAACAGCTTGTGTTAAATGATGCTGTTAGATGTTAATAGGTTCTTTCACACCTCTATTTACAGACTTGCACTTGGGCTTTTAAGGCTAATTAGTGAAATCAAATTAATTCTGGTCACGACCGGCAACCCAACAGGGACTTTTCTTCTCTTCACACCTCTTTAGCACCTTTTATTAAAATGTCAGCTGTTTACTAAGCTTCTGTTTTGTGAAGATTACAGTCCGTAGAGTGGTTTTGAAAGGATTCAGTACGTTTATGCTAAATATGTAATTGAGTATGTAATTGTTTGAAGGCGTTGTTTCCCTCATGTTCATTGTATGACTATATGTTAAACAGGTCACTCTTCGTTTAACAGTCACACTTTTTGAAGCTAGGAGCATAATATTTGGAATATCATTTAAATGTACCAGTCACAGATATTTTTATCTTCTTACCCATAGGGACTAAAATGAATACATTTATTTCAAGTGTTACAGATTTCTTTGAGTATGATCAGAGAAGGGCTTCCATAATACTGGTATTATTAAATAATAGACATAATCCAGTAATATTTAATGAAAGGTTGGCACACATTTCATCCAAATAAACAAAATGTCAATTTTTTTTTCCTCCAGTTGGAGAATCAGTGCGATGAGCTTCACAGTGAACAACACGTGACCAAGGTGGAGAATGTGAAGCTCAAGCAGACGAATGATGAGTTAGCACGGGAGCTGGAGCACACCAGCCAAGAGCTGATTTTGGCACAGGAGCAGCTGAGTGTGCTCCAGGAGCAGTCCACACGTCTTCACGAGGAGAAGGAGATGTGAGTTGTAGCTGTTCTTACTTACTCAAGCTTCTTTATAACTCCAGCCCTGATGTTTTGGCCTCTCAGCTTTTTATTTCTTATCCTTTGGTCAGGATGCAATCACGTGTTTTCACTGCAAACAAATAGAGACTGCATTATATATTCTATACACAATTCATACTGTCAATGAGCAAGAGATGAAAATTTTATTAGCCTGTAATAATTGTGCAAATGGACTTTAACAAATTTGGATGTCTCTGCCAAGCTGTAAAACTATTAAGATAATTTCCATGGTAATGCTGACAGACTTGTGTATAGTAATGACAATGTGTCTGTGACACATCAGTTCACTCCTCACCTTGTCTTTCTTTGCTCTGAATCATAGTTTGTATGTTTAAGCACACCACCACTGTGTTTGTTATCTGTCATTGAGTATTTGTAATAAAGAATTATTGCATTATTGATGAACACAGGGAAATATACAGACTGACTGAAGGTCTGCATCGAGAGCGAGCAAGCCTCCTCAAACAACTGGACCTTTTGAGGTACGGATTTCGAGGTACAGCTGTACTGGCTCCTACTTTAGAAAGAATAACCACAACATGGATATATATTTTGTGATTGAGTCATTGAGCAAAGCTCACTCAAAAAAGGGCTTAGGGTTGGAAGGGAAAAAGGCAGCACTCTTTTTCTATTTCATGCCAGTTGCTGCTTCACTTGAGAGAGATATACCACCAGATTTACCACAGCTGCTCTCTGTAGTGTACTTTTGTCACAAATAACTCATCACGCAATAACCTTTTCATAGTGGAGGGATCGCAGTACAAGACTTTTAAATGTTTTTTTTGTTTCGCTTTCATCTTAACTCAACTGACATGTCATGATTACTTTTTCCTATGTACCTGGGGGTTTATGATGTTTCAGAACCATCTAGAGCTAGCAGTCAGGATATTGCTATGCTTTTGCATATCAAACAAGGCTGGGCATTCAAAAGAACTGAAAAAGTTTATTATCATGAAAAGACTTCTAGGTTCTCACACTGTTTTTGGTATTTTCATTTCTTTGTTGTATCCAGGGAAATGAACAAACATTTACGGGATGAAAAGGACGTGTGCTATCAGGTATGTGTCCTAAATTATTTCACTGTATTAGTGAAATTCACCCAAATCTTAGATTGAATCCTGGATCTCATGCTGCAACATGAATAACATCTCCATGTTTTATTTCCGCAGGCACCAAAGAAAACAGCAGCTTTGAAGCAGAGGCCTTTAATCAGTGTTGTGAAACACACAAAAACCTTTAAAAGGTAAATCATCACCAATGGATACATTAAATACAAATGTATTTGACACAGCTGAAACACAAGCCACATCTTGTACAGAACATGTTATCTTCGTTGTTTCCATCAGTACTGTACTGTTGACTCTGATATTACTTTCTGTCTGCAGTGAGGATGAGGAGGAGATGACTTCCAGCTCTGTGTTCCAGGACAGAGCGTCTCAGCCCTCTTGCACAACGCAGACAAGAGGGCACCTCCAGAGGATCATCTCCATTGAGGAAGACCACCTCCCACACTTGTTACAGACTGACTGTCAGACCCAAACCCCACTCAAGGAGTGTAGAGAAGGAGAGGAAGCCTCAGATAATGAAGACGATATAGACTTGGTAATGAGCGATATTTACCCATGTGCGTCCTCTGCCCAGCAGCAAAACTCGAAGGGAACTGTGGATAAAAGGAAAACCCCGACATCTCCGAGGGGTCAGCCTGTTGGCAAGGAGACCAGCATAAATGTAAGCATGTGAAGCACCGAGTAATATATAATGCATGTAGCAGTCTTTTGTACTCGAAATTACGGGAATGCGATTGCAGTGTTAATTTTCTCAGTGACGTCATTACGCCGTAGCCTCCTTTACACAATGTGTCAACCACTTAACTCATCGTATAAAGAGAGATCTCATAACCTTACTTCAATCCATGCTACCATAATTCCTGTTCCTGCAGGAGGAAGGCGGTGTCTCACCACCAGACCGCCTCTTCAAGATCGTCCTAGTGGGGAACTCTAGTGTGGGAAAGACCTCCCTCCTTCGACGATTTTGTGATGACTGCTTCCACCCTGGCACCTCTGCCACTGTGGGTATGTAATACACACTTGTCAGTTCCTGTTAACAAAGACAAGGAAACACCCAACCCTGTGGCTGTCTCTGTATGTGTTTGCTAATGAAGCACTTGAAGCAGCAGTGAGAGGACAGACTGTTCATAGGCTTGTGGTGTGCCTCATCATTAGTTCTAAAGATTCTGATTAGACTGTACTATGTTTATTGTATGCTGGGGTCTCTTTATTGCAGTGTACATTGGCATTGCCTTGCTCATAATAAAATTGTATGTTTCATAAGAATAATTGCTGTCTATATAGTATGATGTACTGTCTTGTTCAGGGTCACAGGGAAGACCTAACCCAATGACTTCAAATATATTGTTGCCTGTCTAGAATCTAATAAAAAAAAAGCCGACACACACTCTCTCAAGGTCGAAGTGAGAAATTCATTCAAACATAAAACCATCACGCTTTAATCTTGTCCACTTCGTCATAGTGAAACATGTTGTTCTGAGCAGATTTTTCATGTGTAGAATATAAATCCATAACTTCATCCTTTATAGCAAACAACTGTTGGAGGGTTTTATTTTGATGTGCGATAAAAGCAATATAAAAAAAGAGTGCTGCAAGGCCACTGACACCAAGGAAGTAGTACAGCAGTATTTATTCATCAGTAAAAGCTCTGGGCTTTAGTATCTCTTTTCAAATATGTGCTTTAAAATTGTAGTCTTTTAAAGTAATTTGTTCTGGGTTGTTGGAACAGTAAATAATAACACAACATAACATATTATGCTGACTAATATACTCTTGTCTGTATGTGCAGGTATAGATTACAGCGTTAAGACAATAACTGTGGACAGCAGCCAGGTGGCACTGCAGATGTGGGATACAGCAGGACAAGAGAGGTGAGGGATCATGTGGTGGATTATCATTTTTCTTTAATGTACCGTAATACCACTGTACATCTGTCAGCTGTGGCACAAATTAAATTTGTCTTATTTTTTGTAAAAAGTTAAAATGTTCTGTCTTCATTCAGTAACAGATTTAGGGTTTAAATAAGTGTCTTGACCTGCACCTAAACACATTATCATATTAAAGCATTATTCCTGTTTGGCATGCCAACAGGGACTTTTCAGGGAAGTGCCAGCGAAGACACAACACTTGTTTTATTTGTCTACTTCCTCCTTCTCCTCCTGCAGGTACCGAAGCATCACCAAACAATTCTTTCGCAAGGCCGACGGCGTGGTTGTGATGTATGACATCACAACAGAGCCGAGCTTCACAGCTGTCAGACAATGGCTGACAAGTGTAAAGGTAACAGTCGCATACATTTCTCAGAACTACCAAACAAATGCTTTTCTCTGCAACTTTCGGAGGAACAGAAAGGGTAAATGTTGAATCATTTTCACAGTATTAAAATGCAGAAAATGAAAGACAAATATATGTCAGTTGCTGAATTTGCCTATATGATTCAATGTACTGCTGGCTGGTATTCCACTGGGGAGCCAGGAGGCAGGTGGCCTTTAGCCTCAATGAATTTTTCCAATCTATATTCTCTGATTTTCTTCTTTTACAGGAGAGTGCAGGCGATGACATTCCCATCATGCTTTTGGGAAACAAAACAGACAAGGAGATGGAGAGACAAGTTCAAAAAAGAGTGGGCGAAAGACTAGCTAAGGTTTGTTCTGTTTTGTCCACCAAGCTCAAGGTTCTGAGCAGACCAATCAGTGTCAGTGTTTCTCACCAGTCAGGCTACAGCAACATAGTGGTGCTTTTATCTGATTTGTTTTACTAAATAGAAGAAACATGATTATAGAATAGAGAAAACTTTGATTGTTTTTATCATTTTTCTTTTCTTGTTTTTTTTTTTTATTTCTCTAATCTCTGGTGTGTACTGCAGTTTCTATGGTGACCATGTGAGCTAATATTGTTACATAAGAAGTGTTTTTTTTGGTGTGCTTTTGCAGCTAATGGGACATAATTGACTTTTTTAAAATAAGTTTCCAGTGATCATTGTTCAAAAGGTTAAAATATATTCAGGAGAGCTCTGTGATTTTCACTGTACGATTATTATGGCCAAAAGAATTCACAATAACTATACTATAGCTATACATAGAGAGAGGGGACATTTTATTAATGATAATAATAAAAATGAAGCTATCAAGTTACTATTATTGTATGTTTTATATCTCTTTTTTTAAGTAACTGTAACACATGCACCCAGTGCATTTCCACCATCTGCTATGTTGACATGGGAACGGAAAGTAACAATGATGATTTAAGAGGCACTGGATTACTTATGTGATATTATCTTATGTGTATTATCAACATTATGGCAATATTTAAAATTTAAACATCAAGATTATTAATCAATATCTGCATATTGTGACACCCTGAGTTCATACACAGCTTGTTTCAGTCAGACACCGCAATCATCATTTGCCTCTTTTTCAGGAGTGCCAAATGACTTTCTACGAATGCAGTGCATGCTCCGGACACAATGTGGCGGAGTCCATGGTTCATTTAGCGAGGTGAGCAAAAGGAATGGCTTTTTTGTGTGAGTTTATGCAACAGGAAAAACAAAGAAACAACAATGGTCCTGTGACTAAATATGGCGTGATTGTCTGCTTGAACAGCTTTCAAAGTGGGATTATTTCTGTACTGAAACCAGAGAGAGACAAATGTTGCATTTGTTCTGTGTTAGAGGCACAAAGGACTTATCAGCTGGTTCCAACAGGAAGCTTAAGTGAAAACAATGCACAGTACAAATGTCATTGTGTAAACCATATTTTGTCTCCTCTGTGTCTGCACCGGTGCCTTATTTCATCTATATCACTGACATATCTGTGTGCTGTATTATTACACATAGGTATCATTACAGTTTGACTTGAGTTTATGGTTCTACTCTTGGGGATGCTCCATCCTGTGACAATATGACAACATGACAAGTAATGGAGTTTAAACGAATCCCCCAGTGTGAATAAAGACCCCACATGATTCATACAGATACAGCAGCAAAGCACATGCAAGCTGCCAGAACTGGTTTGTTATTTTTTTCTTTATATCCCTCAGAATTCTGAAAGAGCAAGAGGACAGAGAGAAGGAGAAGACGGTCCAGCTGGTCGGCAGCCCCTCAGATAAGAAGAGATCCTGCTGCTAACAGCTAAACACGCCACACATACACCGTAGCACTACCCTTTACTAACATACACAATGTGATAATGTGACCACATGTGCCACAGAGGACACATTATTATGTTTTCTGTTTCTTACACAGTCTTCCTTCCACTTTGTAGCACTCTGGGTAAATGGAAATGCTATATGTTGTTATTGTACTATTGTTTTCAACTTTTACAACTGAACAAATTTAAGTCAAACTGAGTCCCTGAGCTAAACTAAAACATTTTTCATATTTAAACGTCTAACTAGCTGTCAAATATTTATTTAGTTTCCAAACTCCCTTGTGGGTTTTTAATGTAATAATATATTATTAATGTATGATATATTAACTCAGTGTTATGTGTGATTTATGTTTTTAGCTGTTTTGCTTCTTCATCTTTTGTATACATACATGTATACAGTACATTGACACAATAAGATGAACAACTGTAAAATTAAATTCATTATCAAACAACCTTGCAGTAAACACTACCTTAGTGACGCTTTTGGTGTTCAGTTTTTGTAGAGACTCTGTCAGAGGGGTGTTGATTTAAAGGTCCAGAGTGTGATTATTTAAAAAATCTAGATTATCAGGTTTATGTAGTTTTATGTACACACGCCACGGGTCCTCTTTCACAGAATCCACCATGTTTTTGTGTATTTCATGGCCACGGTAGGAAGGATAGGCCGAGGTGAGGGGGTTGTAATCTGAAATTACACCACTAAATGCATTTACACTGGTCCTTTTAACTACAAGATTTATTGTGGTGTTATGTAGCATTGCAGGAGACATTACAGTAGTAATGCTGTGTTTTGTCCACCTAATAAACAAAAACTGAGCATTATTAGCCAAAATGTAGCATTTGTTGCAGGGCTGTCATATTTAATTGTATCTCATTTTACAGGTGTTTGTTATTTTTGTCTTCTGTACATTATGAATGGGAATTCTGTGTTTTGTTGTTACAGTACTGAAGGTTGTTAGGCGACCTGTGCATTTTGTTGGGAGGTTTTTCTGTAATTTTAAAAGATGGAAAATAATACAGACCATTAGTTTTTTCTCAATGAACCAAATGAAGTTTAGAGCAGCAAATATTTATTTCATATCTCCTGAAACTGTCTCTGTGCCAACTAATTTATGAGAAGTTTTCACTTCTGTAGATTACAGTTTTGGTAAAAATCCAAATTTTACTGTTTTGCACTATAGTAAATAGTGCTTCACTACTTTAAGTGTCTTGCACATCACTTTAATGTGTATATGAATATGTATAATAGTATAAAACAAACAGAATAAAGAGTTGTTCATGTTAATACCATTTGTAAGATCATTTCCTCCTGGTACAATAGCATTAAAATAAGTTATACAGCATCACCCAGTGGATGAGTTTGGACATTGCTGTTTATTCAGTTTTGAAGTTGACATGACAATCTGTGAAACAACAAATCCAATATATATATATATTTTTTTTTTCATAAGAGAGTAATACATGTGTAACTAACATGCCAATTTTTTAGAATTTGTAAATGACTTATAAACTATATGGCAAACTAGGTTTGTGTTTCATTTGAGCAGCCAAATATTCATCCGAGTGCATTTTCTGTAATAATATGTGTGTTATTGTAAATGAATAAGATGACTTATTATGTTTAACTGATTGTAAGCATTATTGACTCATAACATTGTATTGCTTATTAGTACCAGTCAGCGCTCTGTAAAATACACAGGATCAGGACACTGTGTGCATTTAGGCTGCACTTGCATGCTTTTTAAATGATCTAGTTTTCCTCCATTTCTCCAAAGTGCTCATACTGTACATTTTGGTTACAGCACTACGAAGATTCAATAGGGTCTCTACACAATATATCATACGAGGGAATTGAGGCTGGTTCTTTGCTGAATCACGATATCAGAGGAGACGCAATTACAGTCTGGGAAGGATAATGTATCACCAAATGTTTTTTTCTTCTTCTTCTTTGAGACTAATACTAGGAAAACTAATGTGAGGTCTTTATATAATAATCTTTTCCCAGAACCACATCTTGACTGAAGAAAGCTCTTCAGTTGGCACCTTGGCAATGACCTTAGTAAGAGCACAGGTGAGGTGGATTATTTTCATCAGCTTGAATAACTGTGTAACTGTGCGCAGTGCAGGTTCTTTTAGTCTGAGATACAGTCTGTAAACTCTAGTATCACACCATGTGATAGTACTTGTATGCATGCTACAAAAAAAACAAAACATGATTCTAAATCTCAGTAGGTTCAAGCCAAGATCTTGGTGTAGGGACACTGCAGATCATTGAGCATTGCTTCACTGACTCTTCTTAAAAATACTTAACTGAGATCGAGCTAGTTTAATGTGGGGTTAGACAGCCTGACGTGGATCATGTGCAGATGCCTGTGTTTTAACCAATATCTCGAAACCAATAAAAGAAGAGCAGCCAGCGTCTATTTATGAAACTAGAAAAAAAGCTAAATGCAGCTGTGTGCGGAAAAGAACTAGGTACACTTTGGCGCTTGGTCAAGGCATTGAGGATGGGGAAGGTATGTAATTGGCATGTCAGCATCACATCTCAAACTGACACATCTGGAGTCCAAGCTGTGCGATAGCACCTTCTATTACACACTCACAGGAAGCTACTAGTACACTGACTATGCAAACGTGTGTCACCTTTCACATTACACATATACGTACCTACAAAGGTTTGTCCTTGGCTGTTAGTTTTCCAACATTGCTAAATTGATACAACTACAAATTAAAGTGTTTCTCTGATAATCATTCCCTACAGTACATAATATGACATAAGAATTACACCTTAAATTGATTAGCTACCTATAGCAGTCTATGGACAATACGGTAATGAATTAGATGAGCTCTACGAGAATTTAAAAATCCCTCCATAATGTCCAGGTTAATGTGGAAAAGAAATACTGAACAAAACATACAGATACATCACTCCATCTCACATATACGCACATCAATAATTAATAACATCCATCAACACTTAGTAGTCTGGGCCTCTTTTGTCAGTGGTACATTCAGAATTGTTTAACAGTCAGCATCAGTAACTTCCTGCCTTCTTCATATACTGCAGTGACAACAGTGATATTGTCAGTAGGGCCGCCTCTGCTTGGTCTTTGGCCTGGCCTTTTTCCTTTATTCTATGCCCCTCTTACGTCGTTTGGAGTCATGGGAGTGTTTCTGTCTCCCTCTGGTGCTCAGGGTGTTGTACTCAATGGGGCACCAAAGTCCCCCAGTTAAACTTAACGCATCTTGTAGTCATGGGCTATGGCCGCTTCACACAGTTGTCCTTTAAAATCCAGCTCGAAGGTGAAGTCCAAGTCGCGCTGCAGGTCAGTGGAGAGAGAAAATAAAGTTAGTTTTCAGAGGGGGGAGTGTTGTGGAGGAATTGCTGAAGTCAAAGGTCAATGGTGAGGTCAGGAGGGAAGAAAGTGTTCAGGAGCCTCTGATGTCTTATGCTGTATTATTTATTGACACTTGGCCTAGGAGAATTAGAGACACTCTCATGGTGCATCAGAAGTGCCTGAGTCGGTCTCACATTCTGCCCAACTCATCCTGGTGGATAGACTTTAAACCTCAAGATAACACCACAAATACTACACGCTGAGAATTAGTCAAAGAGAATTTGTTTTTACTCAAGGAGGTGTTATTGTCAGCACATTCTAGTCTGAAGATACAGATGTCTCTTTACGCAGATTGGAATGTCAACAGCAAGATATCTATTATGTCTATGAAGGGAACAATAGGTCTCTTCGACCCTGGCCACCACAGTGTTGAGATAGACTGGCACCTACTGTTCCCAATCAAAGTCAAACAACTAATACCACTGAGGACCTCAAGGCCCACACATGACCTCGTGTAACCTAAGGATAGAAAATTCCATAACAGGGAGGTAATGATGAAGTAAATAACAGAAAACTGTGAAAATATGTACTATCTGAGTTTTCAATTTGAGCCAACAGCTGAACATGGTGTTAAATAAGCAGAGACTGTTTGTGTTTGACAACAGGAGGAAGCGAGCCTCGCTTCTTCATCCCAGAGGGGGAGGAGAGGACATTGACAAGGTCAACAATAGAATCTGTTGTTGTTTGTCTGGAAGTCGCTGCAGTGCGGCTGCCTGCTTGACCGTTATCCAACACTGAGGAGAAAACAATCTGCTGTGGGCAAGCAGCGCAGGAAATGAGTCATTTCTTAGCAGGGATATAAAGATGAGAGGTCAAATCATGTGTTTGTATTATGCATGTAGTATATAATATGCCCACTAAACATAACTTCACATCTAATATATCATGGAGTTATAATTCCACATACTGCTTCAAAAATATGAACATTAGACTTTACAGTACTCACAATGTTTTTCTCATTGGGCTTCATAGCAATGCTGCCAGTGATCTCCTCTCCTCTCCGCACCGTCAAGTAGTCCTCCAGGTAAAACACTGTCTGCTTCCAGTGGGTGTATGGAGCATCTGGTGCTAGAACACACACACAGACACACAACACAGAAACACACATTTAAATGACTTCATAACAAAAGCTGTAACACTTACAACAAAGCTTTCAAATATAGCAGCCCAAATGAAGGGTTTATACGTTATTACTAATGATTTAAGTTGATTGGTTGATAAGACATTAGTAAGAACTGTTGACAGGTGTTAAGCCCACTCTGACCGCACTGATACATACATGACATACATTCTTAACATTTATAAATGCAAATATGATTACTGCAAACATTCTTAGCTATTTATACTGCCAACTAGAATGTAAGAAACCGGTGGGCATCAATTATCTGTGTCCTTCCACAACCTTGTATCATGTATAACTGACATATAAAGCATCCGTGAATGATTTAGAAACCATCAGGGGAGACATTAGTTACAATTCAACCCTTTTAAAGGGTGCTAGGGTGATAAGAAAGTTGTACCAACAAACTTTGGCAATACACCAGCTAGACTGCTCAGGCAGAAGGCAAGAACATTGTTTGTCGATGATGCATTGTTTTATTTGTTTTCTATCCAGTTAACTTACTTCAGTGTGACCACTAATCTGATGTGTATGCGAGCAAGCACTGGACATAAGACAGAGAGACACCACGAACAGGTTGTCAGTCCATCATGGGGGGCTCACAGAGACAGATACAGCCTCCTATCTACCTCACATGAATGCCAGGTAGAGAGTAAACAAACTCAACAGAGAAAAAGCAGAGACAGGGAACCGAGCCTGTGCCCTTCTTGTTGTGAAGCAATGGTGCAAAAAGAGCAGGTAGCTTCACTTCAGAGTTCAAGATGACAGCGCTGAAGTAAAAGGCAGGAAATGCATGACTGCGTTCTTGACCTCTCCACTGTTGCTGGAGTCAATCTTCTTTCATCACCATTCCAATTTATATCTATTGTGCTAACTTATGTGCATTCACCCCAGCCCCAGAGTAAATGTGATCGTTCCCTGACTTGGCCGAGATTCATAAGGTCACTGGCGCTTAAATCGAATATCTGCCAGCCGTCCTGGTGCAGCTTGGAACCTCTGCCTTTATAGACAAGCTCTTTGAGAGTCCATAGATAAAAGAGCCTGCCAATCAGCGTGGCTGCTGCACAGGCCTGGTCTCAGTTTCTTTGGGTATAGTTCAATAAAGACACTGACAAGCTAGCTATGTTGCTGATGATAATTCAGTAGACGAGATGACATTTCCAATAACCAGCATGAATTGACCCCTGCTTGCCTTTTTTATCCTTGGCAGATCAATGCCAAGCTTTGTCTTCACATTGGAAAACATACTTGACAGATAAACTTACATAAAATCAATAGAGGGTGAGTGGGGCAGAAAATGTTAAGGTTATGAAATGATTTTATATTTCTTTAGAGAAAGAATCAATAATTTGATAAATAAAAGATTATTCGTCACAGCTATCAGTACCAAAGTGCCAACAGATCTGTTCTGCTTTACATATCATCTCAATGTACAATATTTTCCACTACCACTAGAGGCCAGTCACACACAGATTGTGACACAACACCCTTCCGTTATTTCAGTCTAATCCAGTGCTGTTTGTGCCAATCAGCGTGATCTGATGACATTTACAAGTGTGACAGCAGAGAACACACAAATGCTCTTTCATTTATGTGCAGACTGTGTGTGGGATGTTGAACACACAAAAACTCCCCATCCTGCAATACAAAGTAACCGGCTACCAATTGGATGAAACACAATAAACTTGAGAAATGGGCCACTATATAACCTGGGATGTTTTAAGCCTGTTACTCCAATTTTACTTCAGCTACATTAATAAGTGCCAAGTGAAGTTGTCCTCCAACTGAGTTTCATCCCACTGGGAGCATTCGGTTCCACTTAAACTGTTTGCTTGTGGATGTTTTCTGTCTGCCCAATAAAGTGAAATTTGGTTCCAGTTGTTATGAAACAAAGGTCCAGCAATATCCTCCCTTGTTCCTTCTGTTTTACTCCCTTGTTTCCAGTATACCGCACAATTAAACCACGATGTTATGTCAGATGCTGTGGGTTCTCTTTGGCACCCACAGAGACCTGTCAACAAATGTAAGCTGATGTTTACATTTAAAAAATGTCAAGTATTTTGTTGTAGTGAAAATGCTTAATGTCTTTCATGTTGAGTAAAATGAGAAAATTGATATTAATCTTGTACATATGCATCTACAACCAGGAGATGGTTAGCTGTGCTTAAGTAGGGGGAAAACAGCTATCCAAGCTCTGTCCGAGAACATCTAAACACCGGCTTCCAGTCTTTATGTTTAGTTAAGCTAACTGTCTGCTGGCTGTAGTTTCATATTTAATGGACAGATATGAAAGGATAATTTCCTCATCTAACTCCCAGCAAGAAAGCAAATTATTGAACTATTCAGCCGAACCCTTTTTTGTTTATTTGTTCGAAGATATTCAGAGAGGCTTTCATCGACTTATACTGAGGTAATTTAGTTCAGGCCATCCCTGTTTTCCCTGTTCCCTTGCTGTTAACCAGAGGAGCCTGCTTCTTCTACATTGCAAATTTCACCCATACATGCCTCACTGAAGCTATCAAGGCAAGATGGCACATTAGTGAGGATCTGAAAGCACCCACAGGGAGCCTTGAGGGAGATATTTAATCTGACCTCTGGTGGGTGCTGTTTTATTACTGAAAGTTTAGTTTTATCACTTTGTGGTGGCGGGGTAATAAAAGAGGAAATAAATAATGTTTTGGATTATAATTACTGTCACTGTAATGCATAAACTGTGGCTCTAATGGTTTAAAGCTGCATACACACAGAGGCACATAGATCTGCTACCCTGTAAGACACAGTATGAGGCAACCTACCAGTGGAGAAACCAGTCTTCTTGTGACATTTAGTGAACTCGATGTGGAAGTAGGTGACCAGCGCATGGATGTAGTCGTTTCTCTGGATCTGCAGGCAGAACGCTGAGGTAAACGAGAGATCCTCAGCCTTCACTGTGTAGATATCCACCTCCTGTAGGAGTGAGAAGATTAACTCATTTCAAATATCTGGACCATTTAAACAAAACTCTGACACCACATGGCATTAGTCATAGCCTATTAAGCCTCCCTATTCAGCTCTTTTTATATAATATATTTTGACATTGGAAAATTATCAAAATGACCAGCTATGTGTCCACATACTGGCACTTTTCATTGCTCTCATTGTACTTATGCAGGAGCAGACATAACAGCTAAGATGGATCTGCTTTCTTGCCAAGATCTAGTTGGGAAGATACCACTCGTCTGTTAGATATGAAACTACTGCCAGCAGTATATTGTATTGAAACAATACATTGTGGAATGAACAAATAAGATACGTGTTAATTAGCTAGTATTAGTGTAAATGTGCTTAGGCTGATTCTCTTACTTGAGCCAAGATAGCTGTTTCCAGTCTTTGCACTAAATTGAGTTAACTGGCTGCTGCTGATTTTTTGGGAACCAGACATAAGAGTGATATTGTTCCTCACAATTAACTCTTGGCACAAGAGCGAATACACATATTTCCCAAAATGTTTTATTACTTTATTCTGACCTTAACAACAAGGATCTGACCTTATTTATTAAACCTGGAAATACATTTTTTGTTACATGCAATATATCCACTAGACCAAAAAAACTGTAACTATACGTAAGTAGAGTGCAGCTTCTACCTGCAAAATGATATAGGGTAACCTTTACACCCCACTGGGACTGTGCCAAAGTCCTAATAACATGAAGAACGAGATCCAGTAAACCTTGTGTTAGCAGTATAAGGATAATGATGGAGTCATCTGGGAGCTCTAACTGCTGCCTGGTTCCAGGTGTTATTCATACATGGTGCTAGCCACCCCAAATCTGTAAATATTCCCTAGTTCCAGTCAGTTTAACAAGGTATCTGATACCATATCGTCCCACTAGGCCATGTTCAGAGAAGAACGTTGTTCCAGATCTTGCTTTACTCTTGCGTGAAAGGCATTGTGCCAACGTATCATGTTAGTTTTGATTACTGAGCAACAGAGAGGAGTGCAGCTCACCTGAATTGAATATGCTACGGGGTGAACATGTAGGCAGAGGTGTGATAATCTTGTTTCATGTACCATCGTGATAATAAATATTCACTACTTGTTTGCTGGCTTTGGTGCCAGATGCCACATTTGCTGTGGAGGAAAGGGCCTTATGTTTGCTGGCAATAAAACCGATATTAATGTCAGCTTCTCCCTGCTGTCTTTAGAAAATAATCATTCTCATAAACACATTTTCCAGATATTTACTCTGGCCATGCAGTATAAACTTCTCAAAGTCACATTTCGAAGTTTAAGATAGCAATATAATGCACTGCAGTGTTCACCCCCTTGCAATTACTCTAAAGGCAAAGTAAAAATTTCAAGAGCACTATCATGCAGGTTGTTAATGTTAAATTAATTATTTTCAGCAGGATTATATTTGATAATGATCCTCACTGAGTATTGCTACCAAAGTTTCAAGCAGCAGTTTAATAACATGATGTCCTATGTGTGCTACTTCTTGGCTTTACAACTTTAATGAGGTCATGCAGCAATGCATTTAAAGACAATAAAGCTTGTCAGCTGGGTATCATTGTTGTGTTTTTTACAAGATCCAAAGATAAGCAGCATTCTCCTCAGCTTCGCAGAGAGTTTTTTTTATTAAACACTGACAGATCTCTCTACTGGTTTTACATCTCAGTGCATTTAAAATGGGTGCTTGACAATCAGCAACTTGAAAGAAAGCAACACTGGAGTCTAGGTGCTGATCAAAAAATAATATTCCTCCAGGACAGAGGTGAGGCAAAGCTCTCTAATCAACACCAGCTGTAAGGTCACAACGACAAGGAGCACAATCAGGACGACTAGACGGGATGCCATTGACATGCATGACACAGCAGCCGGATGCCTCTAATCCAAACAGTGAAAGGAATAGAGAGGGCAACAGCAACATCAAGGTCTTACTCATACCAGCCACTGCATGTCATACAATATGTTTACTGATCGATCAGTGTCACTAAGCGGTTATAGTGAATGCATGTCTTTGCATGTCTTTCTTTCCATGAAACATGCTGCAAATGTACTGACGGTACAGTATAATCATTGGTCAGCTTCTCTTTGGTAGAGATTTTTAGACATTAGACAACTGTTAATGGTGTGTAGAACCATGACAACAATTTTAATAATCAGTAATGAAAATGTTAATGAAGATTCATTTAGTAGCTGCTTTGACCCTTCTGGATTGTTTCACCAAATCTGCGACCTTCATTGACTTGGCCATTATTGTGTGAGCCTGTTAAAAACAGAGTCTAACACCTTATGCCCCCATCCTGTGCTCTCCACTCTCAGAATACTGTGCTCCTACATGTCCCCAGAGACAAAAAGAAGTCAACTGGCTGCAGGGCCTTTTCCTATCGTGCACTTTTCCTCTGGAATAACTTTCCTGCTGACATCCGACAATCTGACTCTATTGATGCCTTTCCACACTTTAACTCAGATTAGTTCAGAGTGACCTTGCACCTGACACCACAATCCTTGCAGTGGGTCGGTCTCAGTCTCATTGAATCTCTTAACCCTTGTACTTATAGTCCATGTTTGACTGGCTGACGAGAATAAAACTGTAAACTTTCTACAGCTTTCACAACTGCCAATATGTGTGCATCTCTCTGTCTTCTTTCTACTGGATCATCGGCCGTTCAGGAACCTCTCTCTTTCTCCAGGCTGCCGGTGCCTCATCCAGGTATTTTTGATCTGGATCATTATCCCCCAGGAGACTGCAGCATGTTCTCTTCTCTCCTCTCTCCCAAGTTTGTGCATGTGCACTGTGATATATGCTCTCCCTGTCCCCTAAAGCTGCTCAGCGCTCTCCTGGATCCA
Source organism: Larimichthys crocea (assembly GCF_000972845.2). Taxonomy (NCBI): domain Eukaryota; kingdom Metazoa; phylum Chordata; class Actinopteri; family Sciaenidae; genus Larimichthys; species Larimichthys crocea. The sequence goes on from NC_040031.1 coordinate 4,372,614, forward strand.
TATTCTTAATTTCAGTTTTACAATCAACATATAGTGTCTGTATATTTGTCACAAAAATGTGTACATATTGTGCTTTTTTGTGGATCTCTTGGTTTGTGGCCTGTCCTCTTTAGGGTCTCCATGGTGGAGAGGAGGTTGTGTGGCTCAGGTCCCAACTTACAACACCTGAAGTTGTTCAATGTCCTTCTGGATATACTGTAGTTTTGTTGGTTGTTCTACACTCTACATCTATTGCATGTCTGTCCATTCAGGAAAAAGGAATCTGTGCTCTTCCTGCTCTTCCTGAGGTTTGTTGTTGGACGCTGTATGGACTGTAAAGCCCCTTTGACATTGAAATTTGACTTACTATCAAATAAAGGCAATAAAAAGCCCCAAAATTATCTTGAAAAAAGACTTGACTTTATGCTAATGTCTTATAGAGGCTGTACTGTGATCTATATGCTAATGTAAGCATGCTAACATGCACAACAGTAAGCAGGTTCAGTCGTAATCTCGTCGCTTCTCCTGCTTATCCGTTTAAGTCGGGTCGCGGGGGCAGCAGCTTCAGCAGGGCGGCCCAGACTTCCCTCTCCCCGGCGACTTCGTCCAGCTCTCCCAGGGGGACCCCAAGGCGTTCCCAGGCCAGCCAAGAGACATAGTCCCTCCAGCGTGTCCTGGGTCTTCCCTGGAGCCGCCTCCTGGAGGGACGTGCCCGGAACATCTCACCAGGGAGACGTCCAGGAGGCATCATCAGATGCCCGAGATGCCCGAGCCACCTTAACTGGTTCCTCTCGATGCGGAGGAGCAGCGGTTCTACTCTGAGCTCCTCGCGGATGGCCAAGCTTCTCACCCTATCTCTAAGGGAGAGCCCAGCCACCCTGCGAAGGAAGCTCATTTTGGCTGCTTGTATTCACGATCTCATTCTTTCGGTCACTACCCAAAGCTCGTGACCATAGGTGAGGGTAGGAACGTAGATCGACTGGTAAATCGAGAAAGGCTCAGCTCCTTCTTCACCACGACGGACCGGTGCAGAGTCTGCATCACTGCAGAAGCCGCACCGATCCGCCGGTTGATCTCCCGTTCCATCCTGCCCTGACTCGTGAACAAGACTCCAAGATACTTGAACTCCTCCACTTGAAGCACATGTAGACTGGTTGGGCGAACTCCCATGCACCCTCCAGGACCGCGCTAAGGGTATAGAGCTGGTCCACAGTTCCACGACCAGGACGAAAACCACATTGCTCCTCCTGGATCCAAGGTTCGACAATCTTGCAGACCCTCCTCTCCAGGACCCCCGTAAAGACCTTTTCCGGGGAGGCTGAGGAGTGTGATCCCGCTATAGTTGGAGCACACCCTCCGGTCCCCCTTTTTGAAGGGGGGAACCACCACAGCGGTCTGCCAGTCCAGGGGCACTTCCCCCGATGTCCACGCGATGTTGCAGAGACGTGTCAACCAAGACAGCCCCACAACATCCAGAGCCTTGAGGAACTCTGGGCGGACCTCATCCACCCCCGGGGCCTTGCCACCGAGGAGCTTTTTGACTACCTCAGCGACCTCAGCCCCAGAGATGGGCGAGACCACCACGGGGTCCCCAGACTCTGCCTCCTCAAAGGAAGACGTGCTGGTGGGATTGAGGAGGTCTTCGAAGTATTCCCTCCACCGACCCAGGACGTCCCCAGTCAAGGTCAGCAACACCCCGCCCCCACTGAACACAGTGTTGACAGTGCACTGCTTCCCCCGCCTGAGCCGCCGGATGGTGGTCCAGAACCTCCTCGAAGCCGTTTGAAAGTCGTTCTCCATGGCGTAGTAGTGGCAGTCGTAATGATGATAACCATCTTAGTTTAGAGACATAGCATGCTAAATTTTACTAATCGACAATAAACAAAATGCACAGCTGAGGCTGATGGGAATTTTATTAGTCATTAGACAAATCAACCACATCATGGCACAAGTGGAGAGGTCAAGAGGTCACCAAAGTCAATAGATTCATCCTCTGTCCAATAGTTTTCGAGATATTACAGTCAAAGTGGCTGACATTCTGTATTCATCAATGTAAACTCTCATCAGTACTCCATTGGGTCTGCAGCTGACATTTAGTCAATCATTCTGATGAATCAATAATCTGCCGTCAGTCACAATATTTTCAATATTTTACTCACCTTAATGAGGCAGGAGTTGGTCACCACCTGTTTGGGGTCCACTATGTCCACTAGTGGTTCCTTCATGGCCACATTACGGATACAGGTCATGTCAAAGCCATATACGTTCTCCCACCCTGGTGAATATAGAATCATTGAGTTACTTTGCCGCCATGGTTTTCAGTTCATCTTTCAAAACTACAAACACATGACAGTTTACTCAGGATTATAGTGTAAACAGATACAGCTGCAGCTGTCGGGGTCTTACCCACAAAGCTTCCTAGAAAAGTCTGTACCCCTCAGTTAGACCTCCTGTCATTTTTGGAAACAATATTCATTGTGACAGATGAAAGTCACATTGTCTTCTGGGAATGATTTGTAAACATGGGCCTCCTTGAACATAACGTCCCATCTTGCCACAGATATCTTTGCTGCTTCGCTTTGGCTGAATCATGCCATACATTATTCATTAAGCTCTTTAAGATGGTGTGTGTGAGCAAACATCTCTATCGTGACCCAAAAGGAGAGAGCTACTTGAGTGAGTCGGAGAGCTGGTGATAATGAACAGGTCACACACGTACACACACTGTATTTGCATCTCCTGCTGCCCACTTAACAAAGACAGTGTGCAGACCAGAGTAGCACTAATGACTACATGATGCTCTTAGCATACCGAAGTGCTTCAGAAGTCTACTTCTAACTCAGTCTAAGGGTTATCTTGGGTCGTCAGCGTCGAGAGAAAGACATTTGTGGTCAACTCGTCTCACCACTTGTCGCAATAATTAAACTGAAGTGTTCAGGCATCATAGGAAAGCATTGCAATACAATGAGCCAATGTGATATGACTCTCAGGATATTATCTGGTGGTGTTTGGTTGTATAATTTCCCAGATCTACGAGGGAGTGTGAGTGGGAGCCTATTGGCTATTGTTCTGTTTGCGTGCCTTTTTGTCATCTGGGTTGTGCACTGGATTCACACTGACGTGACGCTGTTTTAATGCTTTGTGTCCAACAGCAAAACATCGCCCACAGTCCTCCTGTCGAGTTTAGAGTGGGATGATACAGAGATGGAGAGGCTTGTTGACTTATAATATCAATTACCGCCCCCAGTGTTATGCCTGAGGAAAAGTTCAAACTCATTTGCAGAGCGGGAAAGGTGGAGTGTGAGTGTTCCCACACTTGTGTGAGTACGAAGAGGAGATGTGGAGGTGTGTTCTACAGCCACGGTTCATTTACAATATAAAGACATAATCCTGGTTATAGCCACCCAAGAGCTACACCAGGTACAGTACAGGTTCAGGTAATACACACATCCAGCCGTATATACACACTCAGACTTGACTTACAATGTATTTTGAAGTCTTTGTACTGCCTGTCCTCTATGGCCACCACATACAGAGAGGCACGATCAGGAAACATTAATCCTCCAGGTTTCTGTTTGACAAATGAGACAAGGAAATGGGTATATAGCAATTAATCCTGAATGTGTCATAGAAGTCCTACATTACAATGTTGGTAGCATTTCATTCCTCAGCTGAATATTTTCAAATTATGAAGTCTTATTATGAGGTTTTTGTTCCCTCAGGAAAAACAGATCTGTTCATGATGTAAAACTATAAGACATAACTAATGTTATCCAATTAAAAAAACATAATGAATAATAAGCAATCATATGAGATAGTAGTTCATTACAGACATCTTGTTAATATTATAAAACTTCCCTCTCCTTGCATGTTTTTATCTTATTGCAAAAATGATTGCATATGTTAATACTGAAGTTAACCTATTTATGACTTTAGCTGTAGCATCATAGATAACAAACAATTCTTTTAAAGATGGAAATTTTATTTATTCACAGCAGTCATAACAATCTGGGGGTTGTGGGGTGTGAGATATAAGAGAAAAACAAGTAATTTTAACAAAAATAAGGCTACAAGTGGTGTAATGGGCTTCCATTTTAACAATAAACCAAGGCAAAAAAACAATATATTTATGTTACACAAAATGAAGCCTTTTTCAGGCTCTACTCTTCTCAATTATTGGACCATTTTACACTTTAAGGCCTTGTTCATATTAAACATAGAGACACAACTGGACATGAGTTGTTAGTTGCAAGTCGACAGTGCTACGTTGAAGGAGCAACCAGCTGAAAAGGCTATGAGCTACTGTTTTAAAGGACAATAGCTGTGAATTTAATTTTGACTGTTCAAAGATTAGAGTAGATTTTTTTCAGTCTGAATTGTGGTGTCTAGGCTGGGGGTTGGGCTCCAGGTGCTCTCATTACAGGGATGGGTGTGGTGCTTTGGAGCTGTCTGCACACACCTGAAGCTGATCATCATCTCGAGCAGTATTTAGAGGCTGGCCTCCTGCATGCTGCTGCCAGATTGTCATCGCGTCGTGGTAGATCAACAAGGCTCCTCATAAGACTTTGTAAACTAAGATTTATCTGAGTATTGACTTTTATTTCTGTCTCCAGACTCCAGCTCTTCGCCCTCCTCACCACCAGGCTTCTGCACCAGTCCGCCCCAGCCTAAACCCCTCGACGGCCTCTCCCTACCTCGTCCCCGGCTCAAGCTCCCCCCGTGAGCTCCCCTGCCCCTGCTGCCTTCCTGGCGCCCGTGACATCCCCCTGCCCCTTTTTCCCGTGGTCTAATAAACGGCTGCTTATTTGGCAAACTCTGCTCCTCTGCATTTTTGGGTCCACTACCAGCGAGACACCACATGAATCTCTGTACTGAACACTGTATTGAAGTGTTGCATGGGCAGGATCATTGCATTATTTTGCTAACAATACTACGTTTATGATTTTTTAGTTTGATTTTGTCTCTAGGATGTTTGCTACTGGTGTTATTGCAGGTTAAACATAGTGTCAGCTCTACACACATCAACGCACACTCCATCATACCAGCCACTTGTCCCTGGCAAAGATGACGGTGTTGAGCATGGATTCATAGAAGAGGCAGTAACCCATCCACTCAGATATTATGATATCAACCTTCTCAACAGGAAGCTCCACCTCCTCCACCTTGCCTTTAAAGATGGTGATCACTGCAACACACAACATATCTTTTAAGTCATAATCAACGTTCGTTTTGTAGTGGACAAAATGAGTCTTTACCATGCCATCTTGATGATATAATAAGGAAGGAATAACAATGTTTAAAATGTGTGAGTGTGTAGCTGTTGAAAAGTAGATTTAAGTGTGACTTTAACAAGAAGGACAGAAAACTTTAAGTGGTGACACATCAGTTTGAACAGTGTATTGTGTTTTTATGACAATCAGCCCAGCTGGGGTTTACAATGCGGAGTGAGTCTTTGCCCTGCCTGAGTCTTAAGCTTTGTTTGCTCTGCCTCAACAAGAAGTTATTGAAGAGTTTCCCTGGTTTGTCAGGAGGATGACATGTGAACCCTGTTACCCTAACTGGTGCTTGCTTCCTTCTCATTCCCTATCTAAAACTCAGAGAAAACATAGTTTTAACTCTCAATTACTCGTGCATACTTTATATTCATAGGTTTATAGACAGGGCATTGGCTGACAGGGTGATTTATAGAGTTGCAATATGGTGGATGCGCAGTCAGTAAATTTGTTCTCAAAGTTACAAAGGTATTATGATAAAACCACATGCTTTGAAGTTACATAAGTTGGAAGCATGTCTGTACAAATGAATGCAAATGAGCTGGTGCAGTGCTGTATGGAATGATAACTGCAAAGTTTTTCTTAGATCATCCTCATAAATGAATCAATCAAAATCCTGACTGGTAGGATACCCATGACTACCTCTCTTTTTCTTCTTCTTCTTCTCATGCATATCTCCTAGCTTTCCCTCCCTCCTTTCCAATCACTATGACTGTCACAAATATAACCAGGTTTGTTGCTGCCCTCACTGCAGAGGAAGTGCAGTGTCATCCCAAATGGAGGAACTGTTGCAGCTCTTACCGCTGTCGAGGTGGTTGGATTTGATGATCCTCTCTGAGTACTCTGATATACTGGAACATTCAATCTGGCAAAGAGGGAAAAAACAGGGAAAAAACAGATTAACTGACCATATATGATGGACTGTGATGCTTTGGGAAGAATATCTTCAATACAGTGTGTACTGCTCCGGTAATAACATGTCTCTATGCAGTCAGATGCCTTTGAATGTTACAGCTGTACTGATGTTGACTGGAATGGCTTAGATAAAAGACAAACTATGTTTTCTTTGCAAGGAAACCTGTTTGATAAATAATGTGCATGCTGTAAACTCAGCTGCAAAAGCAAAAAATAACTTTTACAACTGTTCCTCTGTGTGCGAGCAAAACTAAACAGAACACAACACTAAAACCCTATCAGTATTTTGTTAAGGAGATTCCGAGAACATAAGATGTACTAGTATAAAGTATATATTATTATATATGACATTATTCTGTTGTTAATACTGGTGCATCAGTACATACAGGTCACAAGTTGAAGCTAGTTTTAACTTTATATACAGTAGATTAGTTCCCAAATTAGGAGTTGAGCCCCCTCCATGGGGTCACAAGATAAATCTGTAGGGTTATCTGATTATTAATGGGAGAGGAAATAGGGAACAGAACAAAATTTATTTTGTGGAAGCTTTTTTTTGGGGGCAAATTATGAATAATTTCACCTCTTTGGGCATTGAATACCTATCTAAATAGGATCATGTAAGATGAGTGGATGGACGATTTGTTGGATTAAAATGTAGAATATTTCCTCTTGGGATGTAGTGCAGTAGAAGTAATAAGTTGCATGAAATGGAGATAATAAAGTTGTACATCTGCTAAAGACAAATGATGCTGTCTTAAATACAACCAGAATGCTGATGAAACAGAGATGAGTGGCGATAATTTATGTCCCATGTGTGGCCCTTACAAGCATATGGCTCCTCTCACTCTCCGAGGACTCACAGTGTTCCCCAAATCCTTTTCTGATTTGGAATAAAGATGGGTTCAGAACTGAATATTTATTTTTGAGTCAATGCTCCAATGAATCTATAGTGTCTTACAATGCAGCCACAATGAGGTGTTCTCTGGGGTAGAAATCAAGGTCATCTTTGTGTAGCGTCTCTCTTAAGATTGTTTTCATTTCATTGCTGAATACAACGGTGTAGCAATGGCTGCAATCTACTTCCCTCTGAATCTGAGGTGTGCAGGAATGATTGCGGCTGACCCCTCCCATCATGGACACAAACATTTTGAGATGCTTCCCTCAGGACTAAAACCTCATGACAAAGGAATGGATTCTCATCTAAGATTGTGCACTGAGGTTAATTTAGCATTGTAAGAAGTGTCCTGGAGTCAAGCTTAAAATAGCAGCTGTTAAAAGCATAAAGTATGAAGGGATAGAAATTACAAGGTGAGCAGCCTCTGTGCCAGTCTGCCCGAAATGCTGCCAGATCATCTTACTTTATGTAATTAAGGTAGAGATTAGACACTGCTCAACTGCAACCAGCCATTCAGCTCCGATGGGAACTTCAACTTCTAGTTTAATTACTCTTTTGACATTTTACATTATTTCAAATTATCCTTACCCCGCTGCTTTTCTTTTCTATGTCCCATTTCACCCCTGTGTCTCTGTTACATTCTCCTCTCTTTTGTACCCTCTTTTCTCTGTCCTATTTTTTTTCTCTGTATCCTGAGCTGCTTGACATATTTTTCACTTCTTGTTCTGCCCACCAATGCTGGGTGATTTATTGAGGTGCCAGAAATAACAGAGTTACAACATGATAATGGTCCTCCATTCATCAGGATAAACTCTGGACACTTCTTGTAAGCGGCTCCAAAGCAAAAATAAGAACATAATTCACCAGGAGGCATTTGTCAATACCAACCTTTTACAGCATCAAGCAGTCTGAGAGTATGGATTTTCACCTGAGAGTGTTCCACCCACCCTGGGACTCAAGGTGGACTTATTCATGCTGCTAGAGATCCATCTGGTCCTAATCAAGCAGGCTCTTGAATGAACCCTGGGTGATCTGGATCATAAAAACAGTAAAGCCAGGCTGGGACCCTTGTGAAGGGAGCAGGCTGAAAAATAGAAGCACTTGGCTTTGCCTCAGACTCTCATGGAACAATTAGGTCCATGGGGGCTTTTATTTGAGAGGCAAAAATCGATTAGACATGCTCTATAAGCAATACACCAACTGTGAGATGGACATATTAAGAGATACCATCTTGAATATTTCTGCTGTCTAGCTGAGGTCTTCAGTTTTCCAGCTGAGCGTGCATACAGGATGCAGGGACTTGACATTAACACTGCCTGGAGCAGCCCTATTCTCTGCTGCCTATTAGTGGAGAACCAGTCTTAGGCTGCTGGTGGTGCCCACGGCCTGCAAACACACAACACCAGTGTACCTGCCCATTAAAAACTACTCTGTGAACAGGAATGCCTAATGTTGCACCAGGTCCATGTATGCACGTCCACTTGCAGGCGTACTTGTGCATGTGTGTATTGCTGTGCTGTTAGTGCCGATGACAGCCCTAATTGACAAAGTTTCCTTATATCTATCTGAATCTCTGTAAGGAGAGACAGCCATTAGCAATGTGTCCATCAGAGTCATGCTTCAGTGGGAGTACTGAGGCCTCGAGCACTGTTTCGAGTCAACACACCCTCACATGAGGCCTCCCGCACCTCTCACTAGTGTCAGGATGAGTCACTGTCACTGTAGTCATCTCTTCCTGTAGTGGGCTCCGACTATAGTTCTTCTCTCTGTAAACACAGCAAGTACAAGTTTCTAACTTTGCCAAGGTGTCGTGGTACATCTCCCCTGTCTGAGCTCTTAAAGAAGGAACTAAGTTGGAAATGAGCTGAAAAAAAGCAAGTGTCACTTGCAAATGTACTAGTCGATGTTATTTTAGTTTCCCTTTACACTAATTTGGGATTTATGTTTGTCTAAAGCGCAGAAAGTAAACAACGAACTCTCAAGCTTCCATATACTTTTAACTAGCTAGAGGCAGCTAACAGACAGCCAATGCCAAATGTTTCATCCAAGAGAAACAGATCAATGTGAACATCTCTTTGGAGTTCTCACTGTGCTCATGTAAAATGCGAAAGATTCCTCAAGCTCAACAGATTCTGTCCCCGTTATGGTCGACCAAATTCCAGAGAAAAGTGTCTGGCTCTGGCTCAGCTAAAGCCTGCTTGAAATTTTACTAGATTATGTCACTGTCAGGAATCCTCTGATTACCTTATCATTCATGCATTCATCCAGTCTGTCTCCTTTTTTCCCTGTTACTAAGGCTGAATCTAAAGATCCAAACTTTGCCTCTCTTGAAGACCTAGCGGGCATGATTCTCGAAATTTTGCGAGTGCTAAAGGGTGTCCACACCCAGAATTAACCTAGTCCACAAGAGAGTTCAAGTGGAACTTCCAGACTTCCAGAGAGTCTGTTTGGGGTCATCACTGTGTAATTCATTGCCTACACTTCATTGCAACATGAAGTGTTTCCAAAAGCAGAATTTATGGATATGTAAATCAGTTATTTTATTAAAATGTAAATGATCATTTACTTCAGAATTAATATTGAACCACATCAAGGTATAGAAATATGTAGTATGTAGTACTGGCTACACAGGTCATCAAGATGCATTTTATTATTGCAGTCTCACACCCGCTCTGAACTTGACGGAATGACACGCAGTATGTTCCGACTGAGCCTGCCAATCCAGAGGGAGGTTTTATCACCTGACCTGCTCCCTCCACTTCCTCACCTACTCCCCATCCATCCTGATTACTCCAGCATACCAGCCCACTTCCACTAGTCTCTTGCCCTATCTTTTGCACTTTGTTACACATTCCAGCAGCCTTTTTAAATCTTTAACCGCCTGATTCCTGGACTTTGATTCTTAGCCTGCGTCTTACCTGGTTAAGTTTGCCTTCTTATTGCCTACCTGGTTTTGACCTCTGCCTGATTACATTGCTCTTAACTTCAATTCCCCATGTTGTGCTTGTGCTAGCACCGGGGTAAAAGGTAATCTCAACTCTCTTTTGCTTCCTCCTTTTGCTTCCAGCTTTATACACTGACCATTCAGAGCCACAGTTTTTTTTAATCTTGCAGGGTTTTAAGGCAATGTAGAGAGCAGTATCTAAGCTACAAAACATTAATTATTGTTTCAGATCAGCGGTTGTTGAGAACTGTAATGAGTATAGAAGTACAGACAAATTATTTACTATACTTTATTCTGTTTTTATTTAGCACAAACACATACTGCACATACTCTTTCTAGGCCAACATGTTCATGATGTTTAAGATGACACATCCTCTGTTAACATTAGCCCTAGCAATGTTTTGCATGTGCTATGCATGCAAGCATATGTTATATGTATTGCCATCTGGTGTATTCATTTTATGCCGCTGAACGTTGACATTTTCTGTACCATTATCTGAGAGCGTGTTTTTAGGCATGAGCAAATAAAAGAAAATATCTGTAATGTATTAGTTTAAAAATATATTTGAATTTCATTTTGATTTTAATTATTTATTGATGGTGGTATAAATGTGGGCTCATGATTATACGGCTGTGACACATATGGAATTCGGCACAAAAGAGTCTTTTATGGGATCCAGAACAGAGGTTATCATTTTTTCTTTTTTATGTAATGAGGTCCATATGATAGAGTGGTATTCTTGTTGGCTCAAAGCCCAGCCGTTTCACCTCACAAGCCCATCTTTCACATGGATCTTTGGAAGCTTTATGTATTATAAAGCTATTGGGCTTTGGTGCCAAGCTCAAACTAAGGACATCTCAATCAAAGGTGAAGTAAATCCCTAAAATCTTAGCCCCATTTATGTGCCTAAAACCCTGCCATATGGATAGTAGTAGTAAAAAAAAAGTGAGGGAAAGCTCGAACTGAAGTGATATTCCAGTTAAAAGTACAAAAAAAGAGGAGGAGTGAGACAGCAGAAGAGGGAAGGAAAACAAAACACAAGGAAAAATCACGAAACACATAATGCCAACCAGTAGCTCAGAACAATTCTCTTGGCAATTCCAGCTTCATCATTCCTCCCCTGAAGCAGATTTACGCTGCCTGGAGCCACCGAACAAAAATAAGTTCCACATGGTTAACCCAAACTAGCGGTGTGTATCCAGCATGCATTCTCAGACAAGGCCTGACTAGCAATTGCTTCTGCACCAGTATACGATAACAGGGAGAGCTCTCAAATTGCTACGGCTCAGCGTGTCAACCTGCCTAACAGGCCACACACTTTTATCAACCAGCTGTCAGACAAGATATTCTTTCTAAGATTATAGTAAGTCTGGCAAAAAACATGGTTAAAATGGATGTAGAGAGCCACAGAGAACCAGTTAGTACATGCACACAGTGTGAGCAGCTTGTCTGGCTGGGCTCCACAGTGATTAGACCCTGATGGTTCAGCATGATAGCGCTCCAATGAAAGGAAACACGTCTTACCCCATACACGTGCTTTGCCCCTGCTTTTGCCGCGAACATGGACAGGATCCCAGTCCCGCTTCCGACATCCAGCACTATTTTGTCCTTGAAGACGTGTTTGTTGTGGTACATGGAGTTCCTGTAGGTGAGCGTCCTCACTTCGTCCTTCAGCATCTCCTGTATGACAAATAATATCAGGAAGATGTTGACACAGCTAACCCCTGTGGAGAGTGACAATTTGTATTGCTGAATTACAAACATGAGCTGGACGGTGGGGGTTTGGATTTGCTGTGGTATCTACAGCAGAGAGGTGAGAAATAACACACAGGCTTCATCTAATCTTTGTTTATTACATCTCAGGCCTATGTTTCTACATTCAAATCCATAGTTGGTATTTCTGGATAAACCCCATTAGCATTGCAGGCTCAGCCTGTCTGTATCTCTTTTCTGTCTCTCTTGCAGAGTACATGCATGTGTGAGTGTGAACAATATTCAGACATGATATAAAAATATATCTGACCTACATTCCAAAAGTATAAAAAATTCATTTCATAGGTCACTCTAGGAGCATGCAGCCTCTAATGCTTTCAGTCTTGAAGTCAAACACAATCATCATTCAAGAGCTTTACCAATTGAGTCTAAAACAATTATGTGGGTTATAAAAAGTAAACTCTTCTTGGAGACCAGCATCAGCAGAAAACAACTAAAAACTAATAACTATCAAGGCCAATTCTTGATCCAACCACGATGGTCCACATGACATAAACGTCTGCATCTGTCCAAATCTGCTAGTATGGTGTATGTACTTCAAAAACAGGCGCTTGTTTTTCATTCACTATTTGTATGTACTACACTGTATTTCCCATCCATGGTCTCCTTGTTAAGCGGTCAAACATTTGTTTTACTTTTTCCATGCTGTTCAACAACAAATGATGGAGGTCTTCTTGTGATCAGGAGGTCACCATCATGTTTTCTCATGTCCGTGTGCAAAATCTACAGCTGTCCATGTCCATCCTGGAGTATGATCAAGGCTTTAATGTGGCTTTTAATGTTGTAATGCTCTGCAGAACTGAAGTACTCTTTCCTGGTTTTGTTCCATTTTGTGACTAAATTAATGATGGAAACTTTGGCCAAAATTTCCATGGGAAAATGGTTTATGGCTCCTTTAAAGGGAAATAAACATTTTTTTTTACTAACTTGGAACTCACATTTCTAATTTAGCCATTGGCCCTATTGACATTTTATCTACACACGACTTCACTGGCTGAGATCTGAGCAACTGTCTAAGAAACCAAAGCACAGATCAAACAGGAAGTCTGCTTTAACAATATTATAAGCCACTGATGTCAACTAATTCTAGAGGAGATGCACTGTTTATTTATGTCTTACTGAACACAGGAATATTTTCCAGTCATTCTCACTGTGATACAGACATACCTCATGTATACCAAAGTGTGCATAAGAGTCAAAGTAGTAGTCTCGTGATGTCATCTCCTCTGGGCTGAGAAACTTGGCCATCTTCCCCCGCCCAGGGCAGCTAGGTAGGCTGGCAGCATGGGGCGTGTGTGGCGGCAGAGCAGGCCGTGCGGTGTGCTGGATGGAAGGCACCGGCTTGGGCAATGAGGTGGGCTGCGCCGACTGGGAGGGGATTATGCGGATTGGCTGTGGCTGTAACTGTGGTTGCTAGAAGGAGATAGATAAAGAAGAAAAGGCTCATTGAAGCTAAAGACTCCTGGAGTAAGAAGTAAAAACAAGGACGCAACAGCAACTTGGACCAAACAGTATCATAGGGTGCCATTTGCATTCATGGCTTTGACTTATCAGCCATTCCCTTAACATTTACTGCTCTCATGCCCCTCAGCTCATCTGTCAGTCTACTGTTTCACGAAGCAGTTTGGGGAGTTCACAGAGTCCAGAGAGTCCCAGTAGGTCTAGAGGATTCTCTGATCACTGACATGAAGACAGAAGGCAGAGATGGCAAAGAAAGCTCTGCACTACACAGAAGGTACACCCATAATGCTCTGATTATCACCTCTGAGGCCAGCTGGGAAGGTCTACCCATGATGTGTATGTGTGTGGGGGGTGTGTGTGTCTTGGACTGGGAGTGAGAAAGAGATGAAGAAATGTACTCCCAGCATCTCAGTTTTGAGCCAGTAAGCCATTCTGGTGTTTAATTTCATTCCAGCTTTGATGCTTCTAAAAATAAATGATAAATAATTATTATGGTGGTGTTTTTAAATGACTGATAGTGATGCTTCACTATTACAACAACATTATATATAATTGTTAATGTGGGAGAAGAAAGGAAGTTAAAGGATTGTATTTCAGGAAAGCTAATGAAGGTGAAGCATAAGCTCCATCTGAAAAATATTATTGCCACTAGTATCATTGCCTTCTCATGCATTTGAATAAAATTTGCATTTATACAGTCTGATCTGACAGCACACCCGGCACATGCAGCTGCTGGAATTCAAGCCATTTCTTACATTCATTTTGCAACTTTCAGTCCAACTGAGGCTTTTCAGCTTTTCTTTGTTGAGACAATGTCTAGCAGAGACATCTTAATTGTTGGGATTACAACAATAACACACAGAAGTAAGCCCAGCTCTGCTCCTGTCATTTAGGTGGTTTCAGATAATTATTATGAAGTCTTTTCTTTTTTCTTTTTATTTTATATCATCACTTTAAAGTTGTCATTTATCCAATTAGGCTGCCATTATGTTAAGTTTAGGGATTTAGGGGTTAAAGTGGGTCAGAACGTCTACAGTATGTATTGTGTTGCAGAGATATCTATTGAAGTTAACATGCTAAGCAGCCAGCACCTTGTAATTCCATACTTCAAGTGAGTCATGGTAGTTTCCAATCTTTCCTGAGTCCAACATGAGAATAGGGATGGGTATTTTAAACAAAAAACACTATTCAATATTCCCTTCAATTGTAGCTGGTAACAAGTATAGCAGTCTGGACCACCTCTGGACGTCCTCTAAACATGCTAACACAATACATGAAGACGTCTCTCGAGTAAAGGGTTGAAGATTGACGCTGAACTCAAGACGTATCTTATCCAACTGGTAAGTAAACAAGTATGGTATAAACTGAAAAGTAAGCTATTAATTTGCTATATATTTAACATTATTGAGAGTGTTAATATTAGTGGTTTGTTGAAAGAGACATTTCCTTGTTCGGACACCCCAAGTCTGTAGTGATATGATTCCCCTAATTTGTTTGGACTATGGAGGTGGCCAGTTCTTACATAGCTTATAGCTTCTTTAAAGCTGAATTTCTGTCTGCGTCACTGATTCTTCCACTCCACCTCCTACTCCTCCTTCTTTCCTCTCGTCCTACCGCTACCTTTCCCTTTAAAATGGCCACCGTATTAACCTTTGTTCTCTCGTTTCCTGCTGAGCTTAAATGTCACAGACTGGGACATAGTGACCAAGAAAATAATATGAGAAAATAACAGTCACACCATGGTGCATTCACACTGAAGCTGACATTGGTCAGTTACATACAGTATCAGGTGTCCATTAATGATTGCAATGTAGAAGCACTTTTAGCCGTGCTAGCTGTCTGACATTCATGGTCTCAAGAGGCTAAATCTCTATGATGATGATGTTAAACTTTATATCTGCTCATTACCATGTTTGCATCATCATTGTGAGCATGTTATCCATTTTGGTCAAAGCACCACTGTGCTTACAGAGCACGGCTATAGTCTCATTTGATAGATTTACAGTTAGCCTGCTGTTGCTGAGTGCTAGTAATTTGTAAAATACTAATGATTTCAATGCATTATTTTTCCTCTCTTCAAAGGACATATGAAGATGATGGGTACACATTACATTGGTGATATCTGTACATCATCATTATCCATACATAAAAACTGATTTTTAAAAAGAAATACAAATTTTGAGTGACTAAAGCTTTTTAGCGTTCAACCTGAATAATATACAGTTGTTGTTCTGGTGTTTTATTTAACATTACAGCATAAGGGTCCATGAAACATTGAGAAACATTAATGTATCTGCTTTTCATGGTTTGTTTTGAAAGATGACATGCTTTGTAGGGGGATTAGACCAACTGTTGACTTCTCTTGCACTCCAGTACAGTGCAGGATATCACTATATCACTATTTCCCTTTAACCTGTTAAAGAGAAGTTCAAATATGACAAACAAGCATTTCCATTTAGCGCCTGATGCAACGCTCAGCTACGAGACATGTACGCTCTCAAGTATAAAGACAGCAGATCAGATCCTAGCATCTTCTAAAAACACATACAACAGCAAAAAAAACAAAAACAAAAGCAGGATGTGATAAACAGCTGGCCTCAAACCAACACTCCAAGAGTCAATAATTACAAGACAGGGCCACAGAAGAAGAGGTGATTACGGCTGCCAAGTTTAATACAGAATTGATGAGGACTTTCGAAAAGTTGCAACACGGAAAAAACAAAATCACTCCGGGCTGTCATTAAGGGATAGATTAAAGTAGACTCGTGGTGCAGTGAGGTCAGGGCAGAGCAGCTGCAGTGAGGGCCTTGACACAGGAAAAAGGGTCTGGCACATGTCCTTGCCTCTGACCCTTGAGACAGATAAACACATTTGGCGTTTTATTTCAGACCGGATCGTCACCTCTACACAGAGGTGACAACTGTTATTTGAGAAGGACGTTCAATCGGTGGTTAAACAGTCTGTACAAGGAGAAACACGTCCACATTGTACCTGTTTGACTGTTGAGGATGACCCCTGTTTGTTTACTGCTGAAGTCAGTGGTCTTGTCAATAAGTGGGTTTGCTCTGTTTGTAAATTCTGTCTGTTATAGGGAAGTTTCAATGCACACCAAGAAAAATGTACCCCTATTATAGGGAGGGCTTTTTACTATGGTATGGTTGAAGGGAAATCTTAACTGGTCATTGCATGGGGGAAAGAGTCCACTAACAGTTAGGAATTAGATACACTTTGGTCTTCTGCCATTACGGTACTTAGGTGTCTCTGAGGACACAAATATTCCAAAAGAGCAAAGAGCAGCGGAAGGCAGAGCTCCATCCATCCAGGCAGTATCCTCTCATTATAATGTATCAGGTGCCTGCTGCCCCTCAGACATGAGTGCACTGATAAAATGTTGAGTTTGTTGAGGGGGGGAGGCTCCTCACATGAATCAACTTGCTTTGTGGGAACTTTATTTCATGAACAGTGTTTAATGAAGCAACATGAGGCTGTTTTGGACTCCACGGGGTGTGTGAATATTTTAAGCATTGCTTGTAGATGAGTCAGCACTGCTCTTTCAGTAGCTGTGTCATATTGTGAATACAGATGTGACACAGGACTTAATAAAATAGTGTGCTTGGAGCCAAAGGGGAATAAGTGTTATGTTGGGCAAATACTACTATCGTATATCGAGTAAAAGCTCTCAGTGAGATCTTTTCAGTGCCAAAAGGACACAGCTGTAATAATGACTCATAGGATGTAATTACAAGAAAATTGAAAGGTGTAACAGTGAAAGTGGGGTGCCAAAAGTGAGCTTACACTTTGTTATGAGGGGTTTTATAGCTCTTTAAATATGTCAAATGTACAGAAGTGTGCTAGGGCATATCAATAAATGATAAGGGAAGGCCAAAAATGTTTAACAAAAGGTTGAAAATGATAAGGGAAGGCCAAAAATGTTTAACAAAAGGTTGATGTACACGCAGACTTATTGTTTGATGAGGTTTTTAACAGAAAAATCTGTATCTGCAGGGGGAAAAAAAGATGAAATATTGTGTTCAGTACAAGGCAACAGTCTAATTCAAGTCAAAAATTGTTTTGACTCGTATAATGAGGCTCTTATGCCCCTTTGGCACCAAACCCTCAAATGGACTCATGTTGTGCTGTTCTAACTAGCTAAAGCCAAAGTGGATGCAGTGCTGTGTTCATTTGGTGTAAACGCATCCAATCATTCTGAGGGAGGGGGCTACAGAAAGGTAGACTTAAACTAATCTCCTGCATCCTGGGGATCCTCATTCAGACACTGTAGGGAACCAATAACTCGTACGTGGCTGACACATCAGCTCAACACACTTTTACTATAAAAAAAAAAAGAAGATGCTCAACACACCAATTCCCAGCCTGCTTTACGTTTCGTCTGCAAGGTGCTGCAGTACCTTGGACAGCGCAAGCCATCCCGATCACAGCGCAGCAACAAGCTCTGTCCCGTTCACCCTCACCACGCTCACACCGTCCTCCTTATTTTAACCGGCTCTTTTTTTCTTTCTTTTCTTTTTTAATGTGAAATGCATTTTGATTATTTAAGACAGTAGCCGAGGGATCAGTATGAGAGAACGTGTGGGCAACTGTGCAATGTGTGAGAGGGAGGTAGCAGCCTTTGCAACATCCTGTCGCTGTCCTGTCATCTAGTCACATAAAAGTGAAATCATACTGAACCAGTGAGACGATGCATGATTTTTTTTTTTAATGTACTCGATGTTACTTGCCCTGCCGGGAATGTCTATTTTTCTCAGGGTGGCGGGGTTGTTAAACATCCTTGCTTAGACTGCTTTCTCTTTTATCCGGACAGTCTGTATCCTGCATTTCGTCCGAGATGCAACTTCAACTAAAAGGTAGGACAACATGCTGCAGGACGCATTTAGGACTCAGGACAGAGAGTCTAAAAATAGAAGAAAAAAAAAACAAAAGAGCTGTGCACTCTTATTTTTAGAAAAAACAAAACAAATTAGAAGGTGTCTCTTACACTTACCTCACTGCTCTCAGACTCCGCCATTTTTCTCCTGAGGAGCATACAGCGGGACGAGTGCTTAATTCCCATAAGAGCAAAAAAAAAAAAAAAAAACGTGCTCACACTTGAGAGTAGTAAAGATGATGAGAAAACAGAAGCAACGCGCCTTCTTTCCCGATTTCCAGTCTCATCAATAATTCTCATTCACATCCCAAACTGCTATATGGTTTAGAAATTCCAAAACTACACGAGGTCCCAAAAGCATTGCAGCCACAATGTGTGGTGGATTCCATGGTGTAAAAGTTTGCAGTCCACTGGTGTGTTTTCCTTGAGAGCATCAGAGGGAAAGGCATCTCTCTTTTTTTTTTTGCATCAGCTGTGACAAGATAGCTCTAAATGCAACGTCCTATCCCATGACCCGGCAAAGCGTAGGTGGAAATCACAGAAGATTGCAGCTCTAAAAAGCAGCAGATTGTCATGAAAAACATTAGTTTTCTTTTTTTCTTTTTTTTTAGTCCCACTTTGATTGATTCCTCTACCGCAACATTGTTTCTAAAAATAGTACCGCTGCTACCACACTGGAGTGGAAAGACTTGCCCGCTGAGTGCATGCACAGAAATCTGATGAGTCTTAAAACGTGCCCACGGATTTCTCATTAACACATGCCACTATTAATGTCCCCCCCCTCTCCCCTCCCCTCCTGCCACCTTCCCCGCCATCCACCATCCACCATCCACATCATCTTTTTAAGTCCCTCTTTGCTCAATTTATTCGCTCTCCATCCTCACAAAGTGCTGAACGCCGCAGAGGAAAGTTGGAGTTGGTTCACTCTCTGTTGAAAATGCGAGGACGCCGTGTGCTCAGGTTGCACACACACACACACACACACACATAGAAAGAGAGAGAGAGAGAGAGAGAGACAGAAGGGGGAGGAGGGGGGAAGTGACCACTCCTGCCTCACTGGACAGAGGGGCATTATCAGAGCTGGCTGCTGTTTGCACGCCTGTTATATGTTTCACCTGAACCAGGACAATCTCAACACACACACACACACACACACACACACACACACACACACACCCTTTTCCTCCATCCCTCTTTCTTCTCTCACCTTGTAACTCTCTAATAGTACTGACACAGTCCACAGTAAAGCACTGCCAGTGCTGCATTAGTCTGTTATTTTTGACCCAGGATGGTTCCTTCATCGCTGTAACAATTATAACCGCAGTGATTTGCAAATGACTGCAGACGCTGAAGCCTGAAGAACTGTTTCATAACTAGCCGTGTGTATCTCTTCTCTGAAGTCTTTCGCTTTTTCACTTGAATCTATTTTGAGTAGAGGCCATCCCTCTCAACCACCCACCACCCCTCACCACTTGTTACATTATTCAACAGAGAGGGTAGGCAGACACTCACCAGGCAGTAAGCGCGGGCACCAGAATAGAAGCCTGACCAAATGTTCTTTTTGTTGACCACACTGCGTGGCATCAAACACATGAATGCACCTGTGTGTTGTCCTAGAAAATGACATAATTACACATAATGTTCATTCTGTATAGTTATTTATTCAAGCAATTATGGCATGTACTTGAGCTGCATGCTGACTTGCTCACAATGATGGTAACATGTTGACGTTCAGCAGTATCAAGTCTACCTATTTTTAAATATGTATTCTTGCAATTATTTCTTCATTATTAATTATTTTTGTTATCTCAATCAAACAAAAGATTGTTTCCTCCTATTAAAATGTAAAATGAACAAGGAGTACCCATAACTGATCAATGCATCAAGCTGTATTTCAATGAAGGCCTAGCACAGAAATTTGCACTGCGTCTTCAGATCAATCCTGTTCATTCAGGGAGAAGACGAGGTCGGCTGCAACTTCCCAGACAAGTGCACTTCAGTGATCTTGCTGAAATAGTTTTTTCATGATAAATAATCTTAATATCTCTGCAAAGAAATCTGCCTTTTGTTTTCTCGAAATAACAACATTAATCAATTATCACAACAAAATAACCCTTGTAATTATTTGTGATCTTATGGTGTTCTTATGGCAATGGCTTTAAGTAAATTTCAGGTGTGGAGCATAGTGCATAGACTTTAGCATTTAGCCCCTACTGGTTTGGTTTGGTACCTTCCCTTACCTTCTTTTTCCTACCTATTTTAGCTAAATTGTACTTTTTTTGCCATGTTCATCATTTTGTCCACTAAAAACATTTTTTTTCCAGTTGCCTGGACCACACAAATTCAGGGATTTTCCAGAACATGAAGATCAATATTGCGCCACACAGACAATTGATCAAGCATTCAAGCAGATTACCGTTTAGATGTTCTTTGATCTCAGTCTAATAACCCCTCCCATAATGTGCGGCATCGTTTCAGACAATGGCAGCGGATGACTTGGCTTTCTCACTGGGTTGTCGCTCCTCTTCAGTCTCACAGAGAGAGGATCAGAATCTTAGATGCTCTGAAATCACTTCAATTACCTCGTTTTGCCTCCCCCCGATGTGTATCTTCTCTTTTATCATCACACGCTTGATTTGTCGCTGAAAATACCTTGTCACTTTTTTTTTCTCGGATAAAAGAGCAAAGCAAAGATTAATGTTAATAGTTCAGAGTCCAGAGTTACAATAATTGCTTCCCCCTCTCTGATATACTATGGGGATGTGTTTTGACTCTGTGTGTATAAGGAGCTATTCATTATCATGAGAGGACACTACAGCTTTGTGATGCTTAATTAGGCAGCATTGCCTCTTTCATTCTAACAGGGACTTTCTGAATTGTAGTTATACAAACATGTAGAAGTAACAGAAGCAAATGGCTTGGACTTCATTAACTTCAATGTACAGTGAGAGCTACAGGAACAACTGATGTTGTATAATTATGTGCTTAGAGTTTGTTATTCAGCTTGGGCAGCTGTAAAAAAGGTTATACTAATACTTGTATTTGCTGCTTTACTTATTCATTCACTTCACATGAAATCTAATTTTATAAATATTCAAACTGTATTTCATTTGGCCGCCCACCCTCTCTCTCCTGTGCCCTTGTGTGCTTTTGGCTCAGCCGTGTACTTTCAATGTCTGTTTACTCAGAGTTCACTGTCTGTTCATCTTCAGCAGCAGAGATACTGTTCCCACGGTTTCTTGTCAGTTCACTGAGACCAAATGTGACTTTTTAAAACACAAACTGTGGCGCTGATACCACGTGGAGCAGACGTTCTGTATGAGCTTACATATCAAGTGTCACAAAGGAGCTTTGATCGAGAACAAGAGAGCTACGTTTTCAGGAAAATCCATAAATGCAAACTTTGACTGGTTGGGTTTGATTTTCAGTTGGAGGATTTTAGTTTGATCCTATAGCCTTTTTTCCCTTACTGAATTCATGTTTATTTCCAACTTAAAAAGCCAAAGCTTATTCAGCGACTGGTGTCTTAAACACAAGAAATTACCAGCACACAAAATGTAGACTTTTGTTGGCAGTCTGTGTTTTCCCTTTTGTGAAAACATTGAGATCTTTTTAATTATCTTTTTTAAATTAAGGAACATATTATGGTGTGAGGATAAATGTACTGTATAGAGAGGAAAGTAACACAATAACGAGATAAAATAAGAGTCTCATTACATTTTAATGTTAGGAGCTTGTCTGAGTTTTCATAACACGTAGAACATAATAGAATAAGAAAGGAATAAACTTGTCTTGTGGCATCATATTGCTGCTTTCATGTCATATCAGAATTATTGTATTTAGCAGTTTCAGGCTTGCAAATAGTGTTTGAGTCAGCATCCAAATTATGATTCTGCAACTCAAATATTTTCTGAAAGCTCAGAAATATACTTGGTGATTAATATTACAAGAGTCCCTAAAAACCAAGCAAACATGGAAGTCTCACGACAGCCACAAGTCCTCATTAAATCTTTTTCTGGAGAAAGAGATGTTCTCCTTATGCTTCTCACATATTAATGTAATATGGTCTGTCTATTTATTCTCCACGACTAGGAATCTCACGGTCATCAAAACTTCAAGAGTTTTGGAGGAACATGATTATCCACTGCTGGTTTGAGTTATAATGTTATTTAATTTCCTAGAAATATGACTCCATGACAAATGTGAAATTTTTAAATGAAAAACAAAATATTTCATAATAAAACGTGAGGAAAGATACTTGAATTTGATGATGTATTGCTGCCAGCTGATCTACATATGACATACAATTGTGTCCAGTATTAGTAATGTAAATTAGACCCTTTATTAGTCATTTGTAAAGCTGGTCATGAGTGCTGTTATTTATGACTCTGCAATGTCAAGTGGCTCTGTCTTTGCAGTGAAGTGGGTTTCATATTTCCACCCACAGCATGTCACAACAGTGCTGATGAAAATATCTGTCTTTGTACCTTCATTCACCTCAAAATAACCATTTTACTGTGACAGCTTTCCAGCTCCAGAGAAAAATGTCTCTCTTTTGAATATGTATCTGTTCATATGTCTCTGCTACTGTGCAGATTTTGTAAAGAAATCCTCAGTATTTTGTACATTTTCCAGTCTTTTTAAGCTGCTTAGCCATTATCATATTTGATTTGGTTTGGGAATTAAATGCAGATAGCTTCCACTGCACATTTACTACTGTATACATTAGGAAACACATGCGGAAGTATCTTGTTTCCCATGTAAAGCACTTAAATATCCTTCACACAAATTGATGAAATATTTTGTGTGTATTTTGTCTTATATTCAACAACCTGCTTTTGTAACTGCAGATTTATTTGGTCTGCTACTGTTTAAGTAGCTCATAACATATTGCTTTGAAGCTGACTTCATGTTTAAAGGCAAAAATCAGCATTTGGGGAAACACACTTATCTTGTTTTGTTCCATTTTAAGACCTCAGAGGATCATGGTACTGTAGACAAAAAGAAAAAAAGGTTGGTGTTGAGATGGGGTCATAAGTTTAAGAAATAATTTGATGTTTCGGAGAATACGCTCATTCACCTTCTTGCTGAGGGTGGAAAGAAAAGATCGATACCACTTTCATGGCTGTCTGGTAAATACAAAGCTTATATGGCCAAGAGATGGAAACAGGAGAAAACAGCTATGCTGGCTGTGTCCAATGTTAACAAAATCTGTTTTCCAGTAAATCTAAAGCTCAATAATTAACACATCATATCCCATTTTCAGTTTCATGACCAGGAGCAGTAGTGGAGACATTAGGAAGTTATTGCTCCTGGACAAGAAATAGTGCAACACATGACTATAGAAACCACCATCTGTTGTTGTTTTTATACTTCAAGTTCAGTAAAGATTCCAACCAACTACTGGACTGCTAGCAGAAGAACAAAAACTGATCATTAGGTATCGTGTGGTGGTTTTGAAGTGGGACAAATAACACACAAAACAGTCATACAGAAAGTTGATGTCTTTGTATCCAGTCAAAGTCAGACAATGGCATGACAGGTGGATCACTGGCTTGAGTGAAACGGGTAAATCTGAGACTTCATTACTGCCTGTCATTAGCTTGTTGTTTTTCTACCATAAGGTCCAAAAGCTGATGCTGAGGCTTTGCTGCTGATAGTTCTTTCCACAGTTCATCAATCTCTGCTTCATAGTTTGCAAGACCAGCCTTATTAATATCCCTTAGTTTTCCCTGACACACGCTGATAAGACACGATGCAACACTAGACCTCGTAGCTTCTTTTATAAATGTGCTCCCCCCCCTTTGAAGACTGGCGAAGTGATCATCTGCAGTGTTGGCTGTCAATTATGGCAGCTTTAGAACAAATACTGAGTAATCAGTGGTGAGCATACAAGATATAAAATGCTCACACCCACTACAGTTGAATGCTGCTGCTGTTTTTAGCATAGTGGCTGTGCTGTTTGGATCTTTGTTGTTCCGTGATTAGACCTCAGCGTTGTGAAATGAGGCTGAGTATAAGAACGGATGTAGCCGTCATTCACGCCTACTGCAACACAGCATATGATGAGATGACTAACAAATCAAAGGTCGACTGGGAATCTTATTAAGCTCTTTCTGTGTGTTGTGGTTAAATGTTGCCTGATTGTATGAGGGTGTTTTTAGCTACTTTGTTAGATACCCTGCAGTCATGGATTGGTGACAATGATTAGCTGCTGATGATAAACTGTGTTTACACTGCCATTTAAATAAGCCATGGTTATTTTTGAGGTTTGCAGAAGCTGATGCAGACTTTGCTATTGAAGTCCAAAACATTAAATTGTCCTTAATGAATGCTCTGTGTTGATGTAGAGTCATACTTAATAACTTTACACTGATTTATAAATGAATTATCTATCACAATATAAGTTAGCTAACATAACAATGTGCCTTCCAGATAAACATTCACACACCCATCCAACAAGATTAAATCAATGCGAGGAACCACAAGAAAGTGACAACCGCATCATGCATTCCTTGCGGGATTCACTGATCATTGCTTGAGGTATAGTAAGTACAAGCTGCATGCTGGTGTATTTTTATATTCCAGAAACAGAAAACTTGGCAAATTACGTGTATCATACTTTCACAGAGTTTTACACACACTAGAAGTGTTGTTTCAAAGACAAAGCCTTGTGTTCCCAACTCATTATCAGCCGCTCCACCGAGCACTCTGTGGGATGGATCTCGGCGATGGAAATGCATCAAATGGAGCCGGCTGAATTAATTGACTGTCTCGCGTTTTCTGTGTCTTTCGACTTTGATGAGCGACGACAAGGTGGTAGGTTTAGTAGATTCACATGAGAGCAACAGGGAAGTCGGGTATGTATAGTCCATGTTCACACATCTGTCTAGCATACCTTTTGATATCCTTTTTTTGTTGCCTCTTTGATGAAGACTGGGAAATACATGGAAAATTCTCATAGCGTCTTTGTCCCATATGGCTCCAGAGATTAAACAAATAAACCTGTCAAATGACTGACAATATGTGAAAATAAAAGAGTGAAAATGTTCGTTTGACTGGTTGTATAACAAGGTTTGGAGACAGCTGAAAACATTCACACAGAACCATACAGCATACAGTGTATGGTAAACACATGCAACTATTGGATTCATGCCATTATTGTAGGGAGAATCTACAATGACTACTGGACGAATGAAGGATTGGGCCTCTTCCTGTGTTTGTGATAAGCTTGGTCACATTATGTAATTGTGTATTGTAAGCTATTTATTTTCTTTTCTAAATATGGAAATTTTCCTAAAACTTCATCAAAGGCTACAAAACAACTCCAAAGCGGCCATACATTTAGCAATCAAGCTATCTTAACATTAGCCCTGGAACTCCCACCATCACAATGAAGCTGTGGACTCACAATGTCTTTAACCTTGAGCTAAACCACGTGATTCTTGAATGTACATGCATTGTTAATGTAAGAAACATAACTATGCCATAAATGCCATAAATAAGGCAGCACAGATCAGACAATTCTGTGAAGACCAGACTTCAACTCTCTATCGGCCCCCTGGTAAGACAAGGGGACAAGCCAGATGTTACTGGGATTAGTCATCACATTGTTTTGTGAGTTGTAGTGTTTTGTGCTAACTTTTGCAGTACAACTGCAAACCTTTCATGGTTGTTTTGAAATAAATGCACCAGAAATTGCAATATGAGAGTCAGTATGTGTACTTCATCCACAGAAGAAATGCAAGAGACTCATGATCTGTTACTTTTTTTTTTTAATGAATCAACAAGAAAACAAAACATTCTCCCAGAAATAGATGTTCAAAAGTCATTCTGAGCAAAACTGCAGCAGTCATTGTTTCAGCCTGTCCTGCAACCACACTGTGAGAAAATGAGGTCATGCTGAGCAATGAGGTGAGATGTTATAGCCATGTAGGAGGGCATTAGGGGCATGACCTACATCTTTTGGCCTAGAATACAACAACGTCTCCAGGTATGAAAGATTTAGAGGGAGGATCTTCATGTGGTATCCCGAGGTGGCCAGTGTGAAGAAGATACATCTGTCTTGTGCTATTTTTAATCACTCCTGACTGAAATCGTAAGAACACTCAAGTACTCAACTTTAAGTCATTTTAGGTTAATATCAGGATGCAAAACAGATTATCAATACTGTATGTTACGTGAGCAACCAAGGAAAGGACATAGAAAACAGAGCCTAAAGACCAAAAATAAAATAGCGTGTGATGTAACCTCTGACTAATACTGTATATCTAGGCAACACAATGGTAAAATAAATGTTGTTTTTGTGCTTATCTTAAGAATCTGTGTTTGCAAGAAAGGTAAATAAAATCCACAAACTAAGGTTCATGGTGAATGCAGATGATTAGGGAGACTACAGTATATTAATGGTATCAAAATGTTCCCAGGGAACAGAGGGTTAAATGTTTGTGCCTTGTTGCAGTTTTCTTGCACTCAACTCATGCTCTCTTTCTTTCTCCCTCTTGTTTTTCTCTCTCCCACAAGTTCCTGCAGTTGTGACACACTCTGGGGAGAGAATCCATATTTAATGACCCAGCAGTAGCTGCATGGAAATGGGCCACTGTAAAACCCAGCAACAGGCCCAATGGCTCATTTTAATGCTGCACATATTTTAGGAAGACAGAAAACTTGTATTAACGAAAACACATCCATTCCCCACTGGGGCAACCTTGGCAGGGTGTTAGCTAAACCTGTCAATTGGTCATTGACTGAGAATACTAAACAGTTGATATAATGCAAGTTTTCTACATTATCCTTTTGAAATTATATAAAGTGCATAAAGTTGGTTTTGCCCGACATCACTTAAAGGGCTGATTTTCAACTTGATTGCTATGCCTCTAGTGTGGGAAGTACATTAATATGAATCATATTAAACCTCTGTGTTCCCTGCATTAAAATATCCCTCTGCCCTCAGCCTCTAACTTCCACCAGATGATTCAAAGTGTCATATTGAAGGAAAATTGAAAGAAAATTTGTTTTATGGCATAATGTCAAAATCAGATAATTGGTCCTATTTTAACAAGGATAAAAAAAGAGGCCTTTTGGCTTACTCCCCCTACATGTAGGTATAATACAACTGGACTCCATGCTGAGTAAAAAAAAAAAAATTAAAATTGACAAGAGCCTGGGTAAAGACATATCACACCAATCAACACCAATTTGTCTCTGCTAAAACGGTCGCCAGTTTGGGAAACTAACCATTAAAGGTGTGACCTGGAAACACTCTTGAAGGCACTTAGAGCTAAAATACATCTAGTTACTCAGTTGTCTCTGGCCATATGGCACCAATTTTAAAAAATATTGCAAATTCCTAATTGACCTAGTTTTAAGAAATAGCTCTCTTTCAAGTGGTCTCTTTAATCACAAAAAATCTGGACTTTCTTGTTGAACACATAAGTTTGATGCACATTGTTCAGTTTTCTGTATGTCGCTAATGTGTTTTCTCTTGGGTGAGAGGTTAAATGTCTTCCCGGTTCTAAAACCATGTCCAGTTGCCCAAGATTTAACCCTCCTCGAAAAAAGATGACTGGGAACCTTCACAGACTTCCACAAATGTAACGAAATTAGCTGGGATCTTTAAAATGCTGTGGCACGTGTAATGTGTCCAAGAGAGATATATGGTTGTCCATTCAAGTAATGTGACAGCGATACTGTGACACATGCTGGGTGGTTTTTCCATGCAGATAACAATTTCATTATTTTCAGCTTGTTTATTGGATAAGATGAGTGATGCAAAAGACCAACTTGTCTTCAGTCTTCATATCTGAAAGCCTCGTCAGTATTTCTATTCAGGTAGAAGACACATAACTGCCTCTCTATACTGACCTGTTATTTATCGTGAGCCTCTATAATGAAGCTCTTATCGCTCACTTCTTTTCAATAAGAGCTGTCCATGCAGCTCAGTGTGTGTGTGTGAGTGTGTGTGCAGCTCAGTCACAGCTGTTTATTTTGTTAGGCCTATCATCACTGATCTCCATCTCATTATAAAGAGACTGGTGCCCAGAATGATGTACGATGTGTCTCTCAAGCTCATCAAGCAGAGCAAAAGTACTACCTTGCAAACATTTAGACACTGAACAGGTTAATATGACAGAATGTTTAGAATGAAAGTTTAGTTGTGTATCCACCTGTTTCAGAGCTAAATATTTGACCATATGTCAGTTTCAGAATAATTAATAAAGCACATTCCATTTGAAACTATAGTTGCAATATAGTAAATCACAATGTCATCTTGGCCACATCTCACACTACCACATTTGTCAAAAGCTTACCATGCATGTATGTAGAGTTTAAAAAAAAAAGAGTATTTAGGCAGCAGGTTTAACGAATGGTGGAGTAACTTGATCTGCCTTGGTCATGTATTCCCATACTTTGATTTTTTTCTTTAACTGGTTGAGTTCCAGCTGTATATAGTGTCTCTAATGAACCATTGTGGAAACACTGACATTTAAGATTTTGAGGCTTTATGTAGTGTGATGTGGTGTGGTACCATTTAGTGTGTATGTGTGTGTATGTTTATGTATATGAGTGTACAGCTGTGCATAAATCCCTCCAAACCCCAAAGCCACGCTATGAAAGCCATTTCATGTGTTCATCAGAGCTTGACGGAGCTGCAGGCCCCAGGTCACCATGTTTGTTATGACTCCTAGTGGAGTCATTTAGCACAAGGCTGCCGTTTAAATCTTGGTGTTGCGTCCCCCAGGCCTGACATGTTCCCTTAAGATTAAATGCAACCTAAACATTTAGAAAGGCAAAAGTTATTACAACCAACTTTCAGTAAGTGGTCTCATTTACACTTGTCATTCCTAGTTGATCGTATCCAGATGAGAATTATGACACTTTAATTTACATAGAGCTGTTGGCTAGATTACAAACCTTTGTTTTCCTGGGTTACATGCAAATCAGAGAAGTGGTAACTGATTAAAAAAAATACCAGAAAAAGAATGATTTCTGGTGCTGTTACAGGTGACTTGTTTCAGACACCCGGTGCCTCAGTTCCACTGACGATCCACATCTTTGCCCATTTACAGTTTAACTGGAAGGAGGTAGGGCCGCCAAGATGGTGGCAGCAAGAGCCACAGATTTTAAGCTTCAGAATGTCTCTTCAGAAACCTATGGGTGACATCATGGGTATGTTATTTTAAAACTACAGTTGTACAAGCAAGAAAATTAGCAATAAAAAGTTTTATCATGTTTATTGTCTCTGACTCAAGCCTCACCCATGTAGATCAGGGTTCGGATTTGCAGCTGCTCGGTGTGCCCTGTGTGCCTTCATCATGTGTAGAAATGGCTTTAATGAGACAGTGAGCAATGGGTAATTTAAATTTAATTGCAGTGTAGCTTTAGCTGCCGTTATTACTGGGACAGAGGCGACAGATCACTGATGTGTTAAGAAAAATCAGTCAGTAGCTGTTTCTGCAGACTGCTTACTGATGCAGATGATACTTTTGGAGAATTTTCAACATCTGGCTAGAGCGCGTCTCATTCAGATTTCAATCCATCTTGAATGCTTCTTGGGTTCATTTACACTTTGCTTTCTTAAGATCGGATAGCAATCTGATCCACCAGAGGCTCATGAAGTTAAGTGTCAGTGGGGTCAGTATGTAATGTATGCTACAACTGCCCCACCTTTCATTGTAGGCAACTTTACATGCATGTCAACCTTTGGGTTTTAACATTTAGCAGGTGTAAAAGAGCTATATTAATCACCTTTAATCTAGTCCGTGATTATCACCCTGTCAATATGGTGTAAAACCTCCAACAATGTATATAGGCATCCATCATGCTCTAACATCCAATTGGCCCTGCTTGGTATGCAGGAACGAGGAGGGCTATAAAACGGCTCATTGCAGGTGACATCCTCCTGAGGGCATTCTGCCAATATAAAGGCTGAAAACTCATTCATTCTGGAGTACCAATTCATATTCATTACTCTCTCACATCTGTGGAACATGACAGATTGATTGAGACTGCCTGGAAATGCAGACAGAACTGTTTCTCTGTTAGCCAGCTTTCCATCAGCAATGACTGCATTCCTATGTGACTTGATTAATTATTGCTGGTTTCTGAGGAGCACAGCGCCAACTGGAGAAAGCCGGGGTGAAGACAGGATGAGAATGAAGAAGTTGAACCTCAGGGAGAATAGGTCTCTCTCAAAGGGCGTAACAATAGTAAAAGTATAAGACTGGAAATGAAAATTATAAATGGGTAGTTCAGTCCAAACTGAGATTTCAAAGGCAGTGATGGTGAAGGTATTTTAATCCACTACTTACAAAAATGTAAAAGGATACGTGATGCAGCAAAATGGTTTTCTCTGTAATATAAAAAAAATATTGTTGGTGTGTTTCTATGTAGCACTTTAATGTCATAGCTGTTGGAGATAACTCATTTTGTTTACTTTATATACAGGAATTTACACTCTGTGGCCACTGTATTAGGTACACTGAGGCAGTTTAATCCAATCCATCACCATTGTCCTGTCATGAAGTCTGTTTTTAAGGTTTTATTGATAATGTCATAGAAGTGTATGTATGTTGAGGCCATAGTCAGTGATGGTGTTGTACTGGACTGCAACATCATTGTTTCTATGTATACTCTCAAAACTTTATCGATCAAATCTCTTCCAAACATATCACAGTGAAAATTAAACCACAATTCCCCTTAATATTTTAATTAAAAAAACAAACAAACCAATGAGCAGCATTTTGTGGCATCTACCAGTGTAGTTGCCGATTGAAAACCCCTTGCCTCACCGTCTCCTTCATAGAATGAAGGAAAAACTATGGTGGCCGTGAAATGTGTGAACATGAAAGATTCTATCTATAGTCAGTGTCTAGTTTCCCCATTCTTGCCTATTGTAGAAATATGGTGGTTCAACATAGCGGACTCCATGAAAGAGGTCCCATGACCTTACCTGCCATAGGTGAACTCGGCTACATAGCTAGCTTCACTCATGACACTTATTGTCATTCACTTGACTGTGTGGTTGGGCCAGTTCTGCTCAGGTGCACTCCAGTCCTCCTCTATTTTTGGCAACCGTCCACTGAGCTTGGTTGGTTTCATTTCATTTATAAACAGACAAACACAAATTAAACCAAAACACTTGAGGGTTGAGATTTATCATTCATTGTCCATCACAGTCTCAAGAGTTGCCTCTCTGCATTCATCAACAGCAGGCAACTCTCTCCTCTCCTCTGGTGTCCGCCCTCAGGCCAACTCACATCACATAAGGCCCATCCTCTTGAAATTAGTTAGTCAAAAAAGACAACCTGGGACCATGATGTCAACTCCCATTTTATTCTTTATCTAGTGAACATAAGCTACTACCAAACTCGTGTGGTTTTGTTCCAGGTCTTGCACAGTGGCTTACAAGTTGTAATGATCAAAGTTGTAATGTAATTAGTTGCAGTAACTCTGTAAAACCAAAGAGACATTGATTTATTATAAGACCATGCTTTCGAACATTGAAAGAATGATAGTTCTATTACCTTTTCAACTTCCTGACGAGAAACAATTACACATTTCTCTTTGGGTTTCATGAATCTAATAAATCCAGACATGAGCTAAAGCAGCAATTCATGATTTGAAACTCATTAAACTTTGAATCCATGTTTTGACAGTAGAGATTATAAATCCCGGTTAGCGACAGCCCCACTGATGTGTGTATTGATTGATTTCCAATTGCCTGTGGAGAAAACGAAGATGGTGGCTGTCTATCTGGGCACAGCTGTGGCGCAGTAAGATAAGAGCTACCTGGCTGCTATCTTCCTGGCTTTGATGACTACAGATGACGGAGGATGATGGACAGCAAAACTTATTATGGATTTGCCATTCAGATCTTGAGGATCAGAAATACAGATGAAGGGCAGAGGGCAGAGGGCATTGATGAAGTCTGTCTGCGGTCCTGACTATCTGCTGGAGTCCTGCATTTGTAAAACAAGGCTCAGGGCTTTTCTTCTGTCAATTTGTTGAGGCTTCATTCATTCATATTTGGTGAAAGCTTAGACAGACAAAGTCAGTTGATTTAGATATTGATT
Source organism: Larimichthys crocea (assembly GCF_000972845.2). NCBI lineage: Eukaryota > Metazoa > Chordata > Actinopteri > Sciaenidae > Larimichthys > Larimichthys crocea. The sequence goes on from NC_040031.1 coordinate 4,404,815, forward strand.
GAAAATAAGGAATCGCTTTCAAACAAACAATAGATCCTTCTTCATCTATTTTGACTCTTCTTTTTTCGTTCGATGAATTAACTGAGAAAATTTTTATGTCATTGTTCAAAATAACTATGTGCATGTTTTTGTTCTTTCTAGTGGATACTACACTCTCAGATATATAAAAGGTTTACATGAAAGCTGATCATTCATCTTGAGACATCAAGGTGCCACCCTTAAATCTGATCTTGGCTGTGTGAGCTTCAGTGATAAAGGCCACAATGCTCCTTGATAAGTGTTCTCATAAAAGACGAGCACACTCTGAATCAATAACGGTAGCTCCAAGGATACCTGACCTCGACCAGCTAAAAATAAGCTTCTATTTCCTCCTCTGGTGACAGTTTTAGAGTTTCTTGGTCCTTCAGAAGGAGACTTGGGAGCTGGGAGGTTAAAGTGATAAGGACGTTGAAGATATTCTCAAGTCTCCCTGACTTAAAAGTGGACAGGAACGCAAAGCTGTTTCTGACTTCTTTGTCTCTGTTGTATTTGACAGCACCGACATTGTAAAAAAAGTCAAGACAGGTTTTTTAGTTGGGTTTTTTTTAAGTTTAGAAATGAAATGAAATCATGTTATTAGTTATGAAATTTTCTTTGCCCTTTTTTTAACATACTACTGAATTCTAGAAATATTTTCCAAAACACTGCAGAAACTAACAAAGACAAAAGAAGAGAGGACTGCATCATATTAGTAACTTTATATCTGTTGAGTTCTGCAAGTCTTACTCACATAAAACTGTCAGTTTTGATTCACTAACAACAGATGTTGAGCCTGCAAACAATTTGTAAAAAGTTACTGGTGGAATAAATGTGAGAGGCTAGAGACAAATATTACAGAAATTGTGCATGTGGTGCAGAAAACTAAGGCAATGACTTCTTTAAATCTAGTTGTCACAACTCTTTATTTATCACCCTTCCAAAAACCAAAAACACAACAGCAAAAGTGTTAAGAGATCGACTGTATGGATTAATTGATTGACTTAATTGAAAGGTGTTTATCTGTTCTAAAGCATCCTGAAAACATTAGATGCTTAAAATATAAATGTTGCTGCAAAGAAGCTAAATTTTAAAATGTGAATGCTTTACACACATCTTCAACCCAGGAGCACAGATCTATACAATCGCTAGACTGTCAAGGTAGGCACCTCGAGATTATGTCACTAATTTAATATCCAACCAAACGTGAAATGTGATGACTCTGAGCTCCTGATTTAAATAACAACCAGAAAAGTTTTTGCAGAACATTATAACGTCACAGGGAAGTTCAGCATTTGCATATGAGGTGTCATCACATCATTTTTTTTTTAACATATTCTTTCTGTTATTTAATTTAATTTAGGTGTTCGGTCAAAAATGTGTTTTGTGAGGTCACAGTGATTTGACCTTTGACCTTTGAAAGTTCATCCTTCAATCCAAGTGGGCATTTATACCGAATCTGACAAAATTTCCTAAAGGCATTTCTGAGATATAATGTTCACAAGAATGGGATGGACGGCTTGAAAACCTCTGCATGTAGGCATTAAAAATGTGTAAAAATTAGCCATCTAGCTATAACTCATTATTACACTATTGATATACAACTTTTGACAACTGTACCTCTGAAATTAATAACCCACTCCCACAGTTCCAGAGTGGTAAATCTGTCTTCTTTATCATTGCATGTTGTGCAAGAATGGAAACCTTGATGGCCTTGCAACATTAATTAAGGGAGGTGGGTCAACTATAAATTTTCTCATCATTATTATTACGCTCATCCGTATTCAGTGTTAAGATCCTGTCTGTATTTTGCTGCCTCCTCATTTGAGGTTTGTTGTCCCAACAACCTCTTCAACTTCAGACAACATACAGACAGTTTCTTCCAATCTGCAACACAAAACACACTCTGTTAAATACTGTACATATTGCCAAAGAGGCACTCACAGCAAAACCCTGAAATGGCTTGTTCTGATAAATGCATGATTCATTTCTGTGCGTCACTGCACCTTTTTTGTTTGAAGAGCAATCAAGCTTTGCTCTTTCTTTATACAAATGGCATGTAAAGTGTTCCTACTACTTACTAAATTATTTAATCAAAGCCTTGTATGTGACAGCTGTATAGCAAGTATTATATTATATTATATAAGATAGCATTGCTGTCTGTATATTTAAGATGTAGTGAAGTTTAATTAATAATATAATTTTGTGTTCAGCCTGTCTCTACCATTATCCCACGGAGAGGCTGATATGTTATTCTCCAAAGCTTTAAAGCAGTGCATTAACAAACCAACAGTTCTTTATCAAATGCATATTTGTGATCTGGATGTAGACTGTCAAACACACAAGACATACAAGAACATGGGTCTTTCTAGGATTACGCATGAAACATGCACGCAAACACAAACAGATAAGCCCATTTTATGAGTTTGCTCTGCCACTACACATTCAGTAAAGTCTAGACTGAATAATCAGGCTTGAATCAGCCTCAAAGCCCACCCTGCTGGTCTCACACACACACACACACACACACACACACACACACACACACACACACACACACACACACACACACACACACACGCATACATGCACACACATACACAGTTTTGCAAGTTAATTAGAAAGTGGTGCTGACGGGGAAGAGAGGAGCTCCAAGGGCTCTTTCTCCATCAGTGGCTTCTAACCAATCTTACCAATCTTCTCTAATCAGGTTTAACTCTATCTGACCATGAGGGGGGAAAAGAGACGATGCACAGTGAGCTTGTGATTTCTCGGTCAGAGCCCTCAGACAGAGTGCTTCCACTTCCCCCGCTACCTGCCGAGGATAATGCACTTTGTTTTGTAACATGATTAAAGCTCAGAGAAAGGCTTTGAAGCCGCATCCGAATTCATTCCATGGTTTGCGGAAATAGATCCTAACTCACACCAGGTGTGGAGTAAAGCTTTGTGTTTGAGAAAATAGGCATTGAATATTTTACTATTTGGCGCAATTGTTTGAACTCCTGGCTCAAATTTGAGTTAATGATGAAGATGTAAGCCATCCATTAGTGAGATGGAGATTATTGTTCGAACGTGCACCCTTGTATTTTTCTTTTAGCGTTATTTTCATCTTATCTCATATGCTCCAAGATACAGTTACATTCTCACAAATAACTTATCTATTGCCTGTGTCTGCTATGGTGCTTACTTACTAACCATTTTGATTGGCTACATCTTCGGTTAAATCAGTCAAATTGGATTGAGAAACCAAAAGACAATGAAAAAGGGACCTTCCCAGAATAAACTGAAATGCTATTCCAAATATGATAAACATCATAGATCCATATGACTTGGCAAATGACTGGATTACACACCCTCCACTCACATGCATTTTCCACGTACTCTCCACTCACATACATACCCAGATATTGTAAAGTGTCTCATGGATACACTTTGCTTGGTTTTACGTAACAAATCCCTAGAAGCTCATAGACAGTTTTGCAGTGTATGGGTGCGAAATCTGTTAATTCACAAGCTGGCAAACTGTGAGAACACAGTCATACTCACAAAGGTAAGGTGGCACGCTATTAAACAAAACAGAACTTTCAAGAACATTCAGCTCTTTCACCTTGATTTGATAGTGCAGCTGAAGGCACTGCAATAGGTGCTTAGTCTTGTTACATAGGGCACATGCTTTACCAGATTTAGGGCACTGGGTTCAATCAATAGCATGATTGCCTATAATCATAGATTTCAGCAAAAAAAAAAAAATCTACTTGGACTGGGCAGATTAATTTAGCATTTGGTTATGTTGAGTGGGAATGGATGGCGATGAAGATGATTTTACAAGGTAGTCCTACTAGGTTTGCATAAAAGAAGATTTGTATGCAAGCTTCCTGCTGTTACTCATAATCAAACACTAACCAATCAACAGAAAGGCAGCAGGATCCTCTCAACAACCCAGAATTAAGCACAGCAGGACGACAACTCATACTTGCCAATCCTCACGATTTTCCAAGAGGACTCACTGCAGAGTATTCAGAGAAATTCTGTAAAACTCCCCCAAGCTTTTTCAGACTTTTCATGATTTGTAGATTACCTGATGAAGCTACAGCCTCGAGACAGTTAGCTTAGTTTAGCATAAAGAAAGGAGATGTAGATAAAACGATATCATGCCTTTTTATACTTTTATTGCAATTAAATAAAGTAGTGCTGTTGATTAAATTCTGTTATATTTGGCATACAGTTTTCCTCCCAAGTTCCAATCTTTATGCTGAGTTGGCTAACTGATTATAGTTCAATTCTTCAGGTATCAATATTCTCATCTAACCCTCAGCAAGAACACATTTCCCAACTTTTCCTTTAAATATCCCCTATTCATAAAGCATCTGGAAGGGTCGGCCCATGTTTTTCATTCTTTTTCATTACGCCTGCTCATTGTGATACTTGCACTGCAGCATTTTGGCCACTGCAGCATCTGCCAGGTGCCACTGGGTACGTAGGAGGCAGGTGGCTCGGAAGGCCCGTTGGTGGTGAACGTAATGTTCATTGTGTCATCTCCGGGTTGATGCATCGTTTCACAGGACACAGCCTCCGTCTGCCAAGAGAAACAGTCAGGGCACTGCAGATGCTCTCTCATCTCATCTAAAGTCGAGGACTGCCTCACGCGCACACTAACTCACAAACAAACACACATGCACACGTGTAGATTTCTCTCTGCTTTCATGGCTGCTGTTCCGATTACTCTTGCTAAGTTGAACAAATCCATCAGAAGTTAGTCGGGGAATGACGGTGGCTCATTTGCTGCGACAGTCATGTCTGGTTGCCAGAGTTGTACCATCGCAGGTTGATTTCACAGTCAACAGGAGATGGTCAGTGATGCTGTTAGTCCGTATCAGTCTGGCAGTATGTTTTATAGCTCCAAAATAAAAAATAGTTAGCATTTGTAATGATTTCACAGCCCATATAGAAAAAAACAAAAAAACAAGTTGTTTATTCAGGAAGATTGCGACATTGACAGAAATGCTTCTGCAACCATTAACTGTTTTGCAATGACTGAGCATTTGTCACATAACAGTAATGACAATGATGATCTGCAGCTCTTATCTTACGAGTGAGTGCTTTTTAATGTTCACCGTCAAGAGAAGAAGGAGTAGAAGAGGAAGAAATCCAATTTCCATCTTCTGCTTAAAGCTATTTCCAGGAGTTCCCAATTCTTCACTCTTCTAATTAATTTGAATTTAATGCAATGTAAAAATAGAAAGTGTGTGTATGAGTGTGATTGTACTTCGAGCATGAGCAGATTTGTTTAACCACATCTTATTGCCGTGAGCAGCTACATGTTCTCATTCTAACATATTGGATTTATTTGTCTCTGCTGTCATGAGGTGTTTGCTTGCACTGTTGTCACAGCAACCAATGGCTTATGCAATAAAACACAAACTATTTCTCCCACTGACCCAAGACCGAAGTTAATGTGATGGACTGTGTTGGAGTATTGCTACACCAAAAAGCCTTTTTGGGGGGTTTCTCTGGTGTGTGTGTGTGTGTGTGCTCATTTGTATGTTTGCTGATGTGTGTGTGCATCCATTTCTGTTGAAACTGTGTACAGATATGTGTGTGTGCATCCATTTCTGTTGAAACTGTGTACAGATATGAAGGGTGTAAGATACTTGCAGCCTCATTAGAGACACTAGGATGACAGATGCAATGGGTCAGCCATCACTCAGTGATTAGCATCATTAACCTCTGCTGCTGCTGTTGCTTCTCCAGGCTTCTGTGGTATTTCAGCCACGGACTGGAAAAGAAACAGGGTTTTCACATGAGTTTTTGCTCCCAAAGTTTCCTTTGTTTATTAGATTACTAGCAGAGGATTCGGTTTTTAAGTGGGTAGCATTGTTTTAGATATTTGGGCATGTTTAATTTGAAAAGAAATAAAGATCACCACAGTTAAATCTTGGATTGTACTTTTTGTGTTTTTTTTGGCCATCATTTGAAAGAACCCTTATTGCTCTTTGGAGTATGTTTAGTGAAAATATGTTTCTCATTAAAGTTATATATTCTTCACACCGCACAAAAAAGCCACAGGGAGTTGGTCAGGGTGTTGCAGAAGACTAAAATTTGTGTCTTCTGTTTGGAATGTGGTTAGGTTTAGGCTACAAAAGCATGTTGGTTTAGGGTTAGAAAATGCTCTTAGTTTTGGTTAAGAATTTAAAAAATACACAATGTGTGATTCTAGGCGTCACTCGAAATGCTGACTTTTTCAGTATTAACCAAAAAAACAATCTTTCTCATACCCTTAGCCAAGTGCTTAGTTGCCTTAGTTGCCAAAATTGCTTTCTTGTTTCTGTATGTTGGTGCAAGTAGCACAGACGACAGAGGAAACAGTTTCCAGTACTCAGTTGTGTTTTCTTATTAGGCAGCGTGTTTTGTCTCAGTTAAGTTGTGCTGCATTAAACTCGGGGCCATCGTAAAAGAGAGTTCACATTGCCAAATACACTCGCCAAACTGTTTGCTGGAGATAAAACTAAAAGTGAAGTGAATGCACCTGACATGTGAGTAGTAATTGCTCAGGAAAACTGTGCACTTACACCACTATGGCAAGAAAGGTGATTGATTTTTTTTGTTTCTTCCTTAGTCTGTCTTCTTTTCTTTTTAGTAATACTGTCACTCAGATCTTAACATCTCTATGCGTACAATGTTAATATAACCAATAAGAATGACGGTAAAAACTGTGAAAATTGGATTGAAGTTGGAATAAACCAAAATCATCCTTCAATTCTTGAAGGATCTCATTTTCTGTTTTAGTTTCCCCCAGGGGTGAGGATAGATTCAATATTATCTTTCCTTACTCATGCATCTGCCGAAGGCTTTTCTCCTCCACTGCAGCGACTCCTTTCTCACCTCATGATATATTCTCTCAGTACAGTGTCTGCCACCAGATTTGCCCAGAGATTTAAGACCCCTGGCCTGACCAATAGGTGATGTCCACAGTCCTTACAGCTCCCCCATAAACACTGACCACTCATTTATTTCCACCCTGTCCCTAAGCTCTATGCCCATATAGTAAGAACCATGACAGACAGACAGCCATGAGCCCAGTCTCAGGCCCCCGGTCCCACAGCCTCAGCCGCTCAGCCCTGATAGCACAGAGACCTGCACGCTGCCAGCTGATAAATGAGCTGACAAGCCTTTTCTCCGTTACTCATTTCCCTCCTGAGGGAGGTACGGAAAAGAAAAAAAAATAGGAGCATTAGGAAGGGAGAAAGACAGAAAGACAGAAAGAAAAAAAAAATGAATTGACTTTGCAGCAGGGCTATTTTTAGTAAGCTTGTAATGTGCTCCATTAGTTTGAGAGGGTACAAGAGGGAGAAGAAGGGCTGAGGGGTCTTGAGGAGAGGGACAGGTGGGGAGAGAAGGATCGAGTCAAAAACAAAAAAAAGGGAAAAGGTAAGGGCAGCATGAGGGAAGAGAAGAATGAGCTTGTCGCAGAGGGGTTCAAAATGAAAGGAGTAATGATCGAAAAAGGAAAAGCGAGATAAAGCCAACACAAGGAGTATCATAAAAAAAGCAGAGACAGATAACGGTACACATGCTGAGAGAACACACATACTGTTTGCTTACAATCACTTCTTGATCTAATTGCCTCTGTGTTGCTCCACGATGACGCTATCTGAGCATCCTCTGTGTTCTTTTTCCTTCTTGTTAAAGCTGAATTCTAATTTTGTCCGGCGTCGTGCTGCTTTTGATGCATGTCTGAAGTGTGGTAAATAGATCTGACAAAGAAAAGTTGTATGGTCTGTTATCTTCCATGACAGGTAATTACAGAATACAGTCTACGACATCCTGTAAAGTGATTGTGTGCATTTTTCTGCCAGTTCTCGTCCCTGTATTCTGTGTGATTTGACTGCAAAAGCATTTTTCATCTACAGAAAACAGATCTATCCAACCAGAAGGAAGAACAGGAGGTCGGTGTATCTTTCTCTTCAGTACTAAACTACTATATATAACAGATTCATTTCACTGTAGAAAAACATCTTTGAATGGCAGATGTCTAGGGGTCTGGGACCAGACACTGTTCGGCTTTAGCTATGTAGATAAGACAGCAGACAGTTTGGTTTTCTGTATATGTTGGCTCTTGCACACTTGTTGTTTAAATGACAACACAAACTCCCACATACTTTTCCAAGGTTGCTATTAGACCATATTGAGCAACGAGGCCCTAGTCAGCCATTTTGGCTCTGTGTGGCCTATGTGGATTTCCTGGCAACCTAGCACTGCAGACACATTAGCAGTAAATAAACGGCATTATCCTTGTCCTGGAGCTCCAGTGGGTCTTAAAATCCGGATGTTCCTTGTCTAAGAATCAGTGACATGGGTGAAACAATCCTTTAAAAGGGTTTTTTGATGAAATTGGGAGAGGTCAGGGGAAATTTACGCTGGTATCGAGTGAACTTTAATGCTTCCTCAGCATCTATCATACCGGCGTTTACAATACAGTTCAGACAAAGTCTAGTTTCTTGATGATAGAGAAAAGAGAGAGCTTCAATCTGCTGACAGACCTTCCCTGCCATGCTTAATCTTCATAATTCACCTCACAATAATTTGATTTAACTGTTGAGAAATATACTTAGACATAATTAATGCCAGTTGTATAACCCTGGCCACAAAGCTGCAGCTTTACTTTCATTACGTGTAAGTTACTACAGTTTACTTTGTTTGAGCACAGCAGTGTGTTTAGCTGTTAACAGAAAGGTAGAAATAGAGAGACAGAGAGCACATTAGGCACTTTCAGTTACAATCAGAGCACATAAAGATTTGGTCTGCTGGCTACAAACACCATGCAGTAACCTGTCAAAGTGTCACATGCTGCATATGCACAAGCAACGAGCGGCCTCATGCTCTAATGAACCTGAATGAAACACAAACACATTTCTCAAAGCGTCTCTATGATCTCTGCAGGAGGCGCCAGGGTTTATTTTACAGCACTGGTAAAATCATTTGAAAATGTTCAAATATTTGTATATTTCAGCACTTGTGAGAAACATAGGGCCGTGCTAATTTAGATTAAATTACATGGATTAGATTTAATTAGATACACTAACATTTAAACAGCAAGTGCAGCAGTTGTAGTTGGTTATTCCAGGTACTGGGTATGTATAAGTGTAAATATACAGTTGAAGATTGCCAGGTCTTCAAATAAGTGGGCCAGAATAAGCCACAAAACACAACAGGTGGCGTTCATGTTCCAACATCAGCAGGTGGATAAGATAGTTTCTTATTCCCAGCACTAATGCCACCTGTTGTGTTGTTCTGAGCCTCGTATATTATTATTTAGAGTCTCAAAAAATAAACTCTTTCTGCAGTGTAGCTGAACAGAACAGTACAGAATAAGCAGCTGAAAATGTATAGACTATAGGTCAGCACAATAGAGAGTAGTATGAATATGAATAGCAGTGGTAAGCAGCCATCACCTAGACAGGCAGAACAGAGCTGAAAGAAGCAAAAATGCTCTGTGTTGAGCTTAAAGTTGACCCATGGAGTCAGTCGATAATTCTCACTCCAAGCAATTCACATTGCATTTACATTTAAAACTGCATTAATCAATGTTTTTTATATGCTTGGAGTGGGAAACCTACATAGAATTATAGTCAGACGCCATGGTTCAGCTCAGTGCTGGAGAGCACTTTAGCTCTTTTCAGCTCACTGTTTTGGTTTTGTAGCCTGTTAAACTATTTCCTGTTTGGGTGTATTTGTGTATTTGTTAAACTGTTTAATAAAACTTATAAAACTTATGATAATCAACAGGAGTAGTATAAGTGCAGGGAATGGTGCCTGCCCAGTGACTCCAAATGTGGACAAGGATTGGACAACCAACCCTGAAACAATCTCTTCCTCCCAAGCCACAGCTCGTAATGCAATAAGATTGTTATCAAGCGAAGTGTTGCTACATTGACATTTTAAAATGTTAGCTCTTTTTGTTCCTACCACGATGAAACTCTTAACTTATCATTAAATATTACAAGTGTGGGTGTTTGGCAGATTAATTGTTAACGCCTCAATTCATGTTTCTCCTTTAGCCAGCCAAGACACACTGATTTGCTTCATTTGCGGTTATTATAACAGCATGTGTGTTAGTCAGATTAAAGTGGCTGTTGACATCTTGTGTATTCCTCGTTTCTGTCACCATGGACTCTGTTTTATTTTGCCCATAATCAGTGCACGTCTAAAATGTGGGCATACAAAGAGGGAGGTGTTAAGAGTAGTTTAACACAGGAACTAAAGGATGGAAAATTCTCGTATGTCTGTCTCACAGACTGGGTGGAACTTGTGAGGCTGTGCTGGAGTAGAAAAGGATAAATGTCACTCTGGATATCAAATAGGTAGGCTGTTTGCAAGTAAAAGCATTTTGTATATCCCACTAGATGTTCTGGTGCCCTGCTTCAAGATTGGAAATAAAATTAAAAGTCTATTTTTCTGTATCTCCATGCATTTTCTAAAGGCCAAGCCAAAAGTTTATTTCTTGTAATTGTGTACTTCTCACCGGTGGTAATAAGGCTGTGGACTGTTGGACAAGAAGCCCTTGGGGAAAGTGCAGATGGAACTGGCATCATGGTCAAAATGGGTTTGAATTTGACCAAGAGAATGACTGGCGGACACACAAACGGGGAATTGGAAAGACAGGGCTGAATGGAGGTCTGGAAGAATGGTGGCCTCTCGGGTTGGCGTGGTGTGAGGCCAATTTACAGGCTGCCAAGTGAACAGTGGGTCACCACAGCCTGAATCAGCACAACAAAAAAGCATATTTACAATTACTGGCCTTAGAACACTGACCTTTCCACAGATTTTTTCCATTTTAGTAGACATGGAGTAAAGCAATTGTTCAGCATTATTGTGCTCTGAGATAAGTGAGAGGGGTTTGATGGAAATTACTTTAAATTCAAACAAACAACATGATATTATTCTCAAAAAACAACCCGTATGTAGCAGTCAACTTGAAATTCAGGAAAAGACAAATTTGAAGTTTTGAAAGGCTCAGACTTGCATCCTCCAGAGCAGAATATACTTCTGCTCTCAGTTTCTCTACAATACCCATCATCAACCCATCCCTGGCCCCTTTGGCACCACCTGGTAGCCACATTGTGATTAAATCTGTCCTTTATCCTTTCTGTTTGTGCTCTCATTGCCACTCCTGTCTCCAGCTCTCTCTGTTTCTCTCTCCTTGGTGCACTCGCCATTTGCTGTTTATTCAGTGTCTTTTCACTGTCTGGTACGCGGGGTGAAATACTAATCCAGCAGTCTGGATCTCTGGTCCAATTTTCTTTGTTAATGACAGTGCCATGTGTGAGGTGAAGAGGGTGCAGGAATATATTGTTGGCTTTTTTTCTCCAGTGATACACTGTGTATTACACACATCTGTCATTTTCTGAATAGAAAGTGTCTTTCCTTTGATTTTTACAGGTGAGTTTTCACCTGATCGTCACATGCAGATATATCTGCATATATACACACACTAGTCATTTACATGATAAACTGTGTTCTTTGTTTAGCTTGTACATGGCATTGCACACATTTATAATGAGCAGGAGTACAAATGATGTTGGGCTGCTGGTTTATAGGCTGTTTTAATTTCCTGTGCTGGCTAACTGTATCTTTGTGGTTTGTTCAAAGCTTATCTAAAGCGTTGTCTAATTGGTACAATGGAAACAATAGTGGTGTTGGAAATTTTATAAACAACAAACAGTGGAAAATGAGACCATCTGCGTTACATTTCCAGATGGTTCTTGAAACATGCATTTATAAATTGGATTCACAGCTGATTGCAGATTGAAGTCTGCTGTTGCTATCAACAAAATCCAAACATGCAGCTGTTCTCACAGCTTGTTACACAGGAAGGAGATATTTATGAAAGTTTTAAAGCCCCATAGGTGAAAGTATACTGGAATGGGTAATAATTGGATTTTAGATGCCTTGACTGAAGTACTAGCCTGACATATAAAAGGTTTTCTGAACTGGTTAAACACAGGTTCAGTCTGCAGAGAGAATAATGCTTGCCATTTTAAAATATACTTTATTTACAGTTACACCCAGAGCGCATTAAATTCAAAGCAGAAACCAAAACACTGATAAGAGTTGTAAACCAAAGCTGGGCAGCAGAGACAGATTTAACTTTACTATTTTATGATTTCTTCTCTGCTGGAGAAGCTGCATTATTTATAGCTATTTGTCAGCCACAGATGAAATGCATTGCAAAAAGCTGTGTGAATACGGCACGGTTCAAGGAATGGCAAATGCCACTATAATGTCTCTGTTTATACAAACATGACAATGTAGATATACACAAAATTTAAATCAAATCTACACTGTTTGAATAATAAGAGCTGCAGGAGATCAGTCTAATGTGCACACTACCCAAGCTGCACAAACTTGTTGCTCCTCCAAGTGTCCTTGGGCAAGGTACTAAACCGAGCACACACCACGTTGGTGTGTGAATGCTTATGAATGGTTAGCTCCTAAAAAAGTATATGAATGTGTTTGAATGGGTGAATGAGATATGTAGTGTAAAGGCACTTTGAGTGTAAGTCCAGTCCATTTAGCATTTAGCACTGTAATAATAATCAAATGGTAAAGAAAACATCTAGAGACTAGAGACCAAAGATCTTAGTTGATTCTGAAGAGGACATGAATGTGGCTACCACATTTGAAAGTAATCCATCCAATAGTTGTTGAGAAATTTCACATACCTATCACCACACATGTGAATGTTATGGTGGCACTAGAGAAAGAGTCAGAGAGACCCCAAAGTCTACGGGATTCCCTCTCTGGGAACCATGAATGTCATGGCGATTCATCCAGTGCAGTGGTTGTTGAGATATTTCAGTTTGGACCTGTTATGACTGTGGTCATGTTTGTTAGTAGTCTGTGTATGTTTTCGTTGTGTGCCCTGTGCTTGTGTCTATTTCATATGCAAATAGGATGTGCCATCCCCAGGAGGTGATTGGGGCAGTAATTTCCCGGTCCTGGCTTGTGATTGGCTGGGCCTGAAAGCCC